>NC_048897.1:30156704-30342569 GCF_011077185.1 Oxyura jamaicensis
AAAAAAAAAATAAAAAAATAAGCCAGCCCCAAAAAAGCCCGGCCCGGCCCCAAAGCGCGCCGCGGAGCCATGGAGCGGGGGGCCCGGCGCGGGGCCGTGGCGGCCGGCGGCCTCCTGGCGGCGGGTGGGGGCCGGGGGAGGGGGGAAGATGGCTCCGGGGAAGGGAGAGGGCTCCGGGGGTGGGCGAGGGCTCGGAGCCGTGGGGGCACGGGGGGAGAAGCAGGGGCTGAGGGGCAGGGCTGGGCGCTGGGGCAGGCGGAGGGGAGCCCTATCCCCCGAGCCGCCCCTTCAGCGACTCTGTGCTTTGTTGCAGCACGGAGGAGCCTCCGGGAGCGCGGCCCAAAGGACGGAGGTGGCCCCCAGGGCCTGGCTCGGCTCTTCTCCAGCTCTGGGATGGGCTGCGGAGCGTGGAGGTGGGCAGCGTGGCTGCGGGAGAGCAGTCACCCCGCACCTGGGGCTGCTGCCTGGGCCCGCCGGGCCTCTGCACCCATAGGGGAACAGGACCCCAGCGGGAAGGGGCGCACGCTCCTACACTGGAGCTGCAGCGTGCGGAACGTCGCTCCTCCTGTCTAAACAGGCGCATGGTGTCTGTGTCCGTGAGGCTGAGCTGGTGTGTGCCAGCCTGGGAGCTCGAGGAGCTCTACTCCTCGGAGTAGAGAAGTTTAGCTGAAAACTGTTAGCGTTTGCCAGGTTATGAATTTAGCTCTCTGGGAATCTGGCCTGGCAAGGCAGAGCCACATCCTTGTCAACCACGCTGAGGACAATGTTAGAACTCGATAATTGTTATCAGCAGATTGCCAAGATCCAGCAGCTCCCTCTTGGCTCTTCACGTTCCCACGCCTTCCCTGGACTGCTCTTAATGTCCTGCACTAGCAAGCACTAATTGTCCAGGGAGAAACTGTTCCTTGAGATAATAATGACTGTTCTCAGCCCCATCTGCATGTACTGCTGACCTGCAATTCTTTTCGTCATTTTCCATTTATACGTGGAGCTCTCCCAAGGCAGAGCCCCTGGGGGAAACAGAGAACTGGTGAAATGTTTGTGCTAACCTGGGCAGTGTTCTCCCAGAGTGACCACACCACTTTGTTAGAAACTTCTTGAAACCAAGGACATAGAGTTGTCATTATCCCAGAACCATTGCAAGTAGATTATGAGACTTGCAATTCCCTGAAAACCGTTCTCACAGTCCTGTGTCTGCCCCCATACAAAACAAACAAACAAACAAAAACTCTCAGGGGAATATGGTGTGTTTTGATTTGGCATTTTTAGATCTTCATAAGAAAGTGTAATGCAAAGCACCTTTTCCTAGGGTATTAATTAGACTAACATTTAAACTTTCTCCTCCTTGATTAAGTACCAGCATACAGTCCTGCAGATGGAAGAGCTTTCTGCAATTTCTCGGGTGTTTTTCTCCCCCTGAGCAGTTCTTTCAGCTGAAGTCTCTGACAGCATGCTACCTCTTCTGCTTTCTCTCTGTTCCAAGCAGGATCCAAGGGACCAGGCCCTTCTCTCTGTCTGCTGCCGCCAGAGCCATTTTAGGATTGGGCAGATGGGGAGATGATGGTGGGAAGAAGCAGCTCACCCTGCAGGACGTGGCAAAGCTAATTCGGAAGAAGGAGTGTCGCCGAATAGTGGTGATGGCTGGTGCTGGGATTAGCACCCCCAGTGGTATTCCAGATTTTAGGTAATGCCTTCGTTGTTTTATTTATTCTTTTTCAGTGCTGGGACTGCCAGGATCAGGCTTAGGTAATGGTTGTGTCTGCTACATTTTATTTGTCTGTGCCAGGCTAGGCTAATCACAGGAGTTTTCTTGCCTGCTTATTCTCTGTCCGCTAATGGCCGGCTGGCACCACTGTGGGTCACGTTTTGGCCCAGACCTTCAGGATGATAGTTGTGCTTGTTGCTTGGCCCTGTGGCTGCATTGATTGCACCACCTTGGCCCTTCCAGCTCTGACCGTCAGCACACCTCTGCAGCCAGGAGAAGGTGGGGTGGCACTAGATCAGACACAGAAGGCACATTCTCCTGTGCAGAGGTGGTTTCAGGTGCTCTCTTGATGCAGCTCTGCTCTGAATGGATGATGCAAACCAGCAAGAGAGACCGCAAGGACATGTCTGTGTGCTCTGCTGTGTCTTGATCTGGTTCTCTTCCTGCAGTCTGACCACCGGTCCTGCTTTCCTCTTTGCAGGTCCCCAGGGAGTGGCCTCTACAGTAACCTTGAGCAGTATGACATCCCTTATCCAGAAGCCATCTTTGAACTGACCTATTTCTTTGTCAACCCCAAGCCCTTTTTCACTTTGGCTAAGGAGCTGTACCCTGGCAATTACAGACCCAACTATGCCCACTATTTCCTGAGGCTCCTTCATGACAAAGGGCTCCTTCTGCGGCTCTACACCCAGAACATTGACGGGCTGGAGAGAGGTGAGTTTTCTCTTCCCCAGCTCTCAATGGCAAAATACCAGGAAGAGGGTGAGGAGCAGGACTGGGGAAATGCCTAGTGAACAAGGAGTTTCTGGTTCAGTCACCTCATGCTGAGCTGATCCATCCCCACGTGCTGTGTTCCAGCTGCTGGGATCCCTCCTGACAGACTGGTGGAAGCCCACGGCACCTTCGCCACTGCCACTTGTACGGTCTGTCGAAGGAAATTCCCAGGAGAGGACTTCAGGGTGAGTGCTCACAGCTGGGCATTGACACAAACTAATGCAGAGAAGAACCTATCACAGGCCCATTACTTTGCCCTCAGGGCCAGCAGGGCTTGTTGGAGGGGATTAGACTCGGTGCAAGGAAATGGAGGGGCTGGATGTAGCAGCAAGGCTACGATGTGGTTGTGACCCTGCTTACGCAGGTATGAGCTGCCCCATAACGAGTGGTGTTGGGTGCTTTTACTTCAGGGGGACGTCATGGCAGACAAGGTCCCTCACTGTCGTGTCTGCACTGGAATTGTCAAGCCTGACATCGTGTTCTTTGGCGAGGAGCTCCCACAGCGCTTCTTCCTGCACATGACAGACTTCCCCATGGCGGACCTGCTTTTTGTCATCGGAACGTCCCTGGAGGTCTGGGACTAGGGAACACCCCGTCTCACAAGAAGGAAAAGGCACACCAACAGGACTGAGGGCCTATCAGAGGGGGTTTAGAGAAGGCAAGAAACTGGGTTTCAAGGTAAAATGTGAGGTGGCAAGGTGAGAAATAGGGTGCATGCGTACTGTGAAGTCTAAAAACCTTGTGTGTGCCTGGTAAAGGTGGGCATCTAACGAGGAAGAAGCATTTTTTGTGTCTACCTGAACAAAGGCCACCAGATAACTGGTGACATCCGTGACCTGTTCAAAGCTGGGGTGGCTTAGCCCGCAGTGGGAGAATCTGTTAAGCACTAGTGAAGTCCTGGTGTGCAGTGAGTCCATGCCTTCAGTGCCCCTCAGCCAGGTGATGGTCTCTCTCTGCTTCTTTGTATTGCCTTTCTTCAGGTGGAGCCCTTTGCCAGCCTGGCAGGAGCTGTTCGCAGCTCAGTTCCCCGAGTCCTCATCAACCGCGATCTTGTAGGACCGTTCGCCTGGCAGCAGCGCTACAACGACATAGCCCAGCTGGGGGACGTGGTCGGTGGGGTCAAGAAGCTGGTGGAGCTGCTGGACTGGAACGAGGAGATGCAAGCACTAATTCAGAAGGAAAAAGAAAAGGTGGGAAGGGGCTCTGAGCCCCATCTCCCTCCCTTAGCCTCTTCGTTCCTCGTGCTGGAGTTATCTCGGGGGGAGCAGATGGTGCTCGCTGGGATTAGAGACTTGTACCCCAGACTATGCCACGCTTGCAGTCTGCATTCAGAGAGAATGACCACAGAAATGTGCAGAAGGGTTAGAAAAAAAAAAGCAAACCCGAGTGGTATTTCACAGCGAAGGCAGGCGCAGTGCCACAGAGCAGAGACAGTGCTACGCTGCTAAGGAGGGGAGGACAAAGAGCTGCCAACCTCAGCTGAAATAGGAAAAGTATGGAAAAGGCCAGGCACTGGGGTGAGCAAAGGTGTATTAGGGCTTCTTCAAGCAGTGAACCACTTGATTACTGAAAAGTTATCTATGGCTTTCATCTGTTATTTATTCCCAAATGGAACACACTGGACTCACCATTTAGCTCTGGGGACAGTATCCTAGACCTGGAAGTGACAGACCAAAAAAAGTCCCCTCAGTCATCTATATCAGATAAATCCAGTCCAATACTGTAAGTCGGCAGGGAACTTGGTTTTCATGCTGCTTTGCCCTGGCTGTGAGCCTGGGCCTGTGATGCTGGTAGTGCCACCTGACACATTAACGTGAGTAACTGCTGAACTAAACCAAGGAGCTAAGCATCACCTTAGTGGAGGTTCCCCCTTTCTGTACATTCCCTTAAATTGCTTTGGTTTCATTTCTAGTGGCTTTTCTGGTCATTTGTGAGAAACAGGTAATGCTAGAAATGAAACTCGTCTCTCACTGTGCCATGGCTGACGCCAGACGAGGTGCTGCAGTGGCAGGTACGCTACAGCCACCAAGCTGCAGGCAGGAACAACAGCGCTGAGTTGCTAATGAAAGACTTGGCCTCTTTTTTTTTTCACCCGATTGTTTATTTCGCCATGCCTTTCTTACATCTGTAGTCTTTTGAGATCTGCAGAAGTGAGAAACTGTCAGCAAGCAAGTTCTTAATTGCTTTAAATTTAATGCTAATGTTAATTACTATATTACTTTAGATCCATTGGGAAGACTTTTCCACATGTGGCATGAAATGCTCTAAACTTTTCTTTTTAATTTAAGCCAAAATTCTAACTTGTGGGCCGGGCCAATTCTTCTGCTTGTGACAATGAGCACAGCTCTGTTCTTGGAAGTAGGGCTCTGACAACTTGCTGTAGTAAGAAGCCAGTTGTATTTTTAAGAGTTTGTCTGTTAATGTTTGCACACAATTTCTCCTGACCCAAGAGAAAATCTGTTCCGAGTTAACATTAAGGTTGTTATAACTTTCATTGGATTGTTGGATAGGAATGAATAAGAATTTTTAGGTTTAATTAGGAATTATTGGTTAGGTTTTTGATGTTTCATTGTAAGACATGTTGCATTTGCATGAGCAACTGGTCTTTGATGTGATGCTTGTGCTGTTCTGCATCTCAGATGGATAAAGCTGATGCAAATGTGGTAAAGCATGGGGAAGAAAAAATAGCCCTCCTCCATGCTCTGGGATTTTGGTGTTAGCAAGCATCACTGACTGAAATAGCAGGGGATGTGAGGTTTGAAACACCCCAGCAAACACTGTGTGGTCTTTCTATTTTTAGCTGGATGCAAAAGACAAATAGGACAGCTGGAGAGCAACATTCACCTTGAAGAGGAGACATCGTGCCCAGCATGGGCAGAGAACAATATGATGGTGGGGAGCTGTGGGAGAGGCCGTCCAGCTCTGCAGCAGCAAATCTACTCGGGACTGGCACTCCGGGAGGAGGGGGATGCTCACGGCTCAGTCCAGCCTGCCTGCAAGCAGACCAGTGAGGCCTTCTCCACGAAGGAAGGGAAGCTGAAGGGGGCGAAGCCCAAATACCAAGCTGCAAACTGTTCCTGCACGTGAAGGCTTTTCTACTTGAGATTTCAGAACAGTTTATGTAGTCAGTGAACGTTGTTCCCTCCTTGCCTTACCTCATTTCAACACCCACTAGGGGACACTTACCTCTTCTGTGGCTCTGTGGCCCTGTCAGCACGCTATCTGACAATGTCCAGCCATGAGACTTTCACCAGTAAGTCACCGGGAGCTCCTGGGCTCATGCCAGCATGCCAGACAAGATACACAGCTGCAGCTTGTGGTTAGCATCTCCCTCTTTCTGAGCCATCCAACCTTGGAGACCCTCAGAGGACTTGGTTTTCACAGAGCTGGAGTTGAAAATGCCACGAAAGTCAGGCCTTACAGCAGGCCAGAAGGAAGCTGGTCAGAATCACTTAATTCTGGAGTGAGCTTCCCAGCTGCCCCCACAGGACTGAGCATCTACCAACTCATTTCACAGCTCCTCCACGGATATTTTTGTCTTAGTCATGATCTGTCAGCTGCTGCAGACTTGTAGCATTAAGTCTTTGGATGAAACCTCTGCTGATCAGGAGCTGAATGCTGTTAATGTGCCTGCAACTGGGGCCTAGTCCCTGGTCCTGTTCAGGAAGGCCAAATCAAGCCACTGGAAGAGCTGTCAATCAGTACAGTATTAATTATTTAATAATAAAAAGAGTTTGAATTCTTTTGCTGATGCCAGCTGAGGGTTTTTCTGTAAAATTCACACGTCTCCTGGTCTTTGAATACATTCTGCTGCCCCCCCCCCCCCCCCCTCACTACCACTCTTTCACCTGCTTTTTATCCCTCCCTGCTCCCTTTTTTTTTTTTCTTTTTAACTTTACAAGGGTGCCTTTCTTCCCTGTAAATGCTTTCCCAGGGAGAGGCAGTTATCAGGGCACTGCACTTACTTCCCACTCTTTCCCAAACATGCCCCAGGAGATGTATTTTGCATGTCACAGGTGTTGCAGAGCATCTTCTCTGTAACAGGGCATGAAATTCATTGCTACTGGTTCCAAATTTGGTTGTGGGGACAGAAGTCACACCCAGGTGGCCCAGGGTGACCCGTCTATTACCACAGCAACCATTCTACACGCAGTCCCAGATTAAAACGAGCTCTAAACAAGCACAATAAAATGCAAAACACTTTACACCACCACATTGGTACAGTCAACACTCAAATGCAGAAAATCATAGTGAAGGTAACAGAAGCATTTAAGCCTACAGCTACGTTTTACTAATACTACACTGGTACACTTATTAACTCTGCGCTCTAAAAGCCGTTTCTGATGCAAAGCTAGAGCCTCAAAAAGCTGTTGTATGGCTGATGATAGATATAATTAGAAGTGTTTGGGCCTAATACTCAGCTGCTGTAAATCAGACTAACTCTAGGGATGCTACTGAAGTCAGGACAGGATCAGAGATTTGTGTTTGATGTCCTAGCAGCTTCCCAGAAAAGAGGCTTGAACAAAATTCCCAGCCAGCTGAACAGACTTGTGTATCCAAATGTGCAATTCAAATATATCGGCATGGTCCTCCTCACAGCCAGGATCCCCGGGGGTGCATTTGAATGTGCAGCATCAGTAAAAGCAGAAGGGTTCTTCCCACTTCGCAGAGCACTAGAAGCCTCGTGGCACATGGCTTGCAGTGAAAATTAAAGGAATGTGTTGTTTTTAGACCTGCTACTTACCCAGAAGTGGCCTGTGGTGAGCACAGCCCCTGCCTGCACTGGCACTTTTGAAATCCGGGCTCATCAGGGCCTTAAGCAGGATATTTGAATACAAGAATAGTACAAGTGTTGCATTAAAAAACAAACACACACACCCTTTTCTTTTGCACGTAAAGCTTGAGGGCCTTACCAGGTAGAAAGAGATCAGAGGTCTGCATTTTCATGTAGAATATTTAGGGTGGTGGTTTTCTGTTTGTTTGGTGGTGTTATTTTTTCTTCCTGTTACTCAAAACAAAACAAAATCAAAAAAGGGCAATACAATTGGCCTGAAGGCTCCAGCTGTGATGTGCTGAAGCTGTTCTCCTGACAAAGCTATCCAGGAATTTCAGTGGGTCAGTTTCACATAAACACTGTACACCCCTGGGAGAATCTGGATCTTTAATCATGACTGCTAAAAAAAAATATCATAATCACACTGAAGAACTAACCTCGCAGTTACGAAGCATTCTTTCAGCTTTCCTCCATGCATAGACAGCCTTACAAAAGCAAGCACTGATTCCTAAATACACACAGGCAGGAACAACTGCAAACCCTCTGATCCCCCCTGCTGCCCTCAGCTGCTGCCTCCCTGGGCCCAAATTGTCTCACGTCCTGCTGCAAAGGCTGAGCAGCAAATCCCTGTTGCACAGAAAGAAAACAGAGCTGGTGTGCAGGATTTTCAACCATTACAGAGCATTTGCAAAGGAGATGAAGAACAGTCCTGTAAACAGCTGCTTGCTGTGAGGCACAAGGGGCACATAAACATCAGAAAAGGCTTTTTAATAAGTATGTCAACAGCAAGAGGAGACCTAAGGAAGACATTGGACTGATACTTGGCAAAGATGGTTGCCTTACAAGCAAGGATGAGGAGAAGGCAGAGGCATTTAATGCATTTTTGCCTCAGTTTTCAATATTAATTGATAGATCTTGGGCTGCCCAGTTCTTTGAGCTGGAAGACCATGACTGGGGGTGTAGTGACATTTCCTCTGCGGCCACTGAAATTACAAGGGACCGGTTGTATCAGCTGAATGGTCAGTAGTCCACGGGCCTGATGGGATTCACCCCAGAGTACTGAAGGAGTTGGGAATGTAACAGATGAACCTTTCTCAACAATTTACCAAAGGTTTTGGGAGTCTGGGGAGGTGCCTGCTGACTGGAAGCTAGCTGATGTTATACTCATCTACAAGAAGGGCACAAGAGAAGACCCAGGAAAACACAGACCTGTTAGTCTGACCTCACTCAGTACCTGGAAAAGTTTGGGAGAAGACTGCCCTGAGTGCTACTGAGAGGCAGTTAAAGGACAGAGCCATTGTCAGGCATAGTCAGCACGGGTTCATCAAGGGAAAGTGCTGCCTTGATAATTTGTTCTCTTTCTGTGATGGCATCACCCACTTGATGGATGAAGGGAAGGCAGGGGACATAACCTTCCTGGATTTTAGTAAATCCTTTGATAGTGTCCCTCACAGCATCCTTCTGGACAAATTGTCCAGCTGTGAGATGAACAGGTTCATGCCATGCCGGGCGATGAACAGGCTCAACGGCAGAGCTCAAAGGGTGTCGTGAATGGGGCTACATCTGGCTGGGGGCTGGTCACTAGCAGTGTTTCCCCTGTTCTCAGTTCCAGGACTCAATATTTTTATCAGTGATCTGGATGCAGGAGTAGAATGCACCCCTCAGCAAGTTCGCTGATGATACTAAGCTGAGAGTTGACTCCCAGCTCGCTGTTGACTCCTTGGAGGAGCGAGAGGCCCGGCGGAGGGCTCTAGATACATCAGAGGACTGGGTAGTCTGCAACAGCATGACATTCAACAAAGGTAAATGCCGTGTTCTTCACCTGGGGTAGAGTAGTGCCTGACACGGTCCAGAATGGGAGACAACTGGTCTGGTGAGCAGCTCTGCAGAAGAGGGATCTGGGGGTGCTGCTTGAGCAGGCTCAACATGAGCCAGCAGGGTGCCCTGGCAGCCAAGAGAGCAAACTGCATTTGGGGATGCACTAAACACAGCAAGGCCAGCCAGCCAGAAGATGGGATTCCTCCACTATATTTATTGTTGGCAGAGCCTCACCTTGAAGATTGTGTGCAGTTCTGGGCTCCACAACGTAAAAAGGATGTTAATGTACTTGAAAGCTTCTAGAGGAAGGCAACAAAGCTGGTAAAAGGATTGGAAAGGCACAACCTGTGAGGACACTTGGGTTCATCTCTTCTGGAGAAGGCCAAGAGGCAACCTCAGTGCTCCCGGCAACTTGCTAAGGAAGGGAAGTGGAGAGGGAGGTGCCAGTCTCTTCTCCCTGGTAATCAATGACAGGACATGTGGGAATGGTGCAAAGCTGCACCAGAGAAGGTTCCTACTGGACAGGGAAACATTTGTTTACCATGAGGGTGGTCAAATACTGCAACAGGCTTCCTACTGAGGTGGTTGATGCCCCTTGCCTGTCAGTGTCCAAGAGGCATTTGGATAATGCCCTTAATAATATGCTGTCACTTTTGGTTAGCCCTGAAATGGTCAGGCAGTTGGACTTGATCTTCGTAAGTCCATTCCAATTCAACTATTCTGATTTAAAAAAAAAAGGGGGGGGCTAAGTTTTGTTTGTTTGTTTTTGTAAACTAAAGGCTGAAGCTTGAGGATTAAATTCAGCTTGCCCCATTCAGATATATTTAGTGGCTACGGTACAGTGGGAGGTTCTGACTTAGCTTCATTTTAATGCTGCAATTTTACTTCCCAAATAAAACTAAAGTTCAGGGTGGCTGGAGCAGAACCATGTGTTAATTAGAAAAAGATATTTCCTTACTTGCTCAGAGATACCACATTTGATGAATCACTGCCATGTGCAAATTCGTCAGAAGGTTTCCTTTATTCTAGCATCATGTTTGCATTCCTATTTGTGCTAATAAGTTTTGGAACTCCTAGTATAAGACAAACAGGAATATTTTCTTTAAAACATTTTTCTTTAAAAAGGAAAAAAAGACAAATCTAAGCCGTGGCAAAGGACAAGACCAACACCAGCCCCTGGGTGCAAACAGCAGTGGCTCTATGGGAAAGCCAAGGCAGGTGAGGAGGCAGCATACAAAGCACATATTTTGGCCTTTCATTCAGAAAGTGTGAGATTGGGAAAGGCTGATAATGCCAAAACCTAAACTCTGTGGCATTGGGAACATTGCACAATGCCAGACTAAATATCAGAGCATTGCTGGCAGTCACCTGCAAGTTTCTTTCCTGTGATCAATGGGAACGCTGGAAACGTCACAAATGCCTCCCCTCCTGCCTGCTCCCCACAGCACACACACCAGTGCTCCCCTCGGACACGCGCGTACGTCCACGCGGCCCTGCTTGCACAGACAGTCACTCTTACTGCCACGCATAGCACACACACACATACAGCTTCCTGCTAGTGAAATGGGCACACAGTGCTGAAGCACCCCACCGACACTGTTCCCCAAACCCATGTTGAATAACCGCTCGCACTCCTCCCCTGCAGCCCCATGTTCCTGGGGAGCAGCTCCCCCCACGTCAGGCTGACCGTACACACAGGGACACATACACGCTGCCGACATGCAGCCACACAAGTGTCAGCACATACACAAGATGCTCTGCAGATTATTGATCCCTGATGGTATGACAGAAAGATCCCCCCCGACCCTTTTTCCTAAATATCACATATTAAAAAAAAAAAAAAAATCCTACTGAAAAGTCCTGGAAGCAATTTGGAGTGTGAAATCCTCAAAGCTGCCAATGGGAGAGACCAAGGTAGAGCCAGGCTGTGACGATCCCCTGGAAGGAGAGGTGGTTATGGAGCTGGGGAGGAGGCAGGAGGTGTTCTTCCCTGTGGACTGTGAGGGTCCAGGCTGGATTCAGACACCACAGGGAGAGTCCTGGCCCAGTACTAGCCTCTGGGTGCAGCACCAGTTCCGAAGGGAGAACGGAGAGAGGCTCCCCAGCTCTCTGAGGCTGGGGCAAGAGGTCTGGATCAGTCCAGCCCCAGGTCTGAGTCAGATGATGACCTCTCGTCAGCCATATCACGGATGGCGTTCTCCATGGGGGCCAGGTTGCCGCTTGGCGTGATGCCCATGGGCTGGATGACTTGCTCTCTGCAACCAGGGAGGAAAAAGGGGGGAAGGTAACACAAATTTACAACAGGAATTTAGAGCAGAATTTACTGCAGAGACAGACACATCCTACAGCAGGAATGTTGGGCTTGTGCAAACTGCCGTGAGGCAGCCCAGAACAACCCTGAGCCAGCATCAAGAGCAAGAATCCCCTTGTAGAGATGAGGACAGTTAAAGCTGTGGCACCTCCGGCACTGTGGGCAATGGCTAGAAGGTAACACCCTCAGGTGTTGCAATTCCGTTTCCTTGGAAGAGATTCAGGTTTTAGGACCCCATCCCGTGGTACAGGATGGCCAGAGGAAAACCAATGCTGGCATCAGCCTCTGTTCCCCTCCCGTTAGCACACGACGGAACTGTGTGCACAAAGCGCGCTGCCTGTTTCCCTCCCACCCTTGTGGGGTGGTCAGAACACACTCAACGGATCCTGGGCTCCCCTCTGCGATGCCAATTAACGATGGATGAAGGACGACTGGAGAAAGCATTCCCGCAGGGAAGGGGACTTGGTGGCACTAGCTGCCATTTGTCCCCCAAAATGCCATCTCCTACTGAGCAGCCTTGCTAGGACCGTGGCTGCTGTTGCTACTTAGCACTCAGCCAACCCTGGGGAGGTGGCAAGTGCTTGGAAACCCACCATAGGCATGTAAGGGAACTTCATTGCAAGCCATAGGACCACAGAAGTCTGTAGGGCTTGCAATGCCTTCCCCTAGATGTAACAGCACCTGGCTTCAGGAAATTTGGAAATATTTCTCCATGTATATCTCCCACTGCCTCATGTCCCTTCAGTTTGCAGATGCCTTTCTTCGAATGCATTCCCAAGGCCAGCGATAAATGTAAACTACAGACACCCAGGCGTTAATACAGACATGACTACACACGATCTTCTAGTACCTGGACAATTTGTCAAACATGTTGACTAACTTCATGGCTTCATATTCCTTCTGCTCTTCAGTCATCCCTTCCATGGGGTTGGGGAGTTTCTCCTCAACACGTCCTGTGACAGGGTTAATGCTACAAGAAGAATAGGGAGAAAAAAGGTAAAGGTAGAGGAATACAACATCACAGCTAAGGGTGAAACTTAAATAATGAAGAAGGAACATTGCACATGAAACACAAGGGAGGTGGCAGGGTGGCAAAGGAGGGAGGTGAAGCACAGAGGTAAGAAGGCTGTTTAAAAACTCTCTTTAGCTATACTGACAGAGCTGGTTGTAATTGCCACAAACCAGTGCCCTCTGGTCTCACTGCCTAGGTTAGGTCTCGTGTTCTTGCAGTGCAACAACATGTTGATTCTGATCTCTTCCTGTATGTCCTACACACAATCCTCCCCTGCTACAAATCCCTCTCATTTCTCCGGTGAGAAATCCCCATCCTGCCAAGTCCACTGTGCAGTTTTAAATCACGTGCACAAAGGGAGGCAAAACATCTTCCCTCTACTTAAGTCAGGAGGCAAAAAACTAACACCAAAAACAATAAAAAAATAAAGTGTAAGCCACACTTAACGGGATGCTGGAAAGTGTGGGACTCACAGTTGAGAACAATTCTGCAGCTCTCCCTTCATATGTTTCGCCCTTGAATTACCACCACCCAATAGCAAGGAAAGGAGAAAAATAAAATAAAAATAATAATAAAAAAATCACTCCAGTAGCACAGGGCTCTGGAGCTGCAGAGAGGCAATTGGCACTTTCAACCCTGCTGCAAGCAGGGAAAGCCCTCATCCCCTAAATCCCAGTGCACAATAGAAGCCTGCCTCTATGTGGGGATACCAGAAAGGTGTACAGGATACCAATTAGAGATATGCTGCCACATGCACACCACGAGCAGGCCTGGTGCAGAACAGGCTCTGGCTGAAGAGATTTGCTTTGCTCTAGAGGCTGTGCCCAGCTGTATGGACTGGATCCATCTACCAGTGACCACACACACCACGGGAAGCTCGGCCACAGAGGCATTTCACCCCCAAAATGGTAGAGGTAGCAGAATACAACATCACATCTAAGGGTGAAACTTAAATAATTAAGAAGGAACATTGCACACAAAACACAAGGGAGGTGGCACAGAGGCAGATGAAAAATGGGACCGAGGAATGGAAAGGAGGTGTAGGAGTAAGGGTGCTATAGAGGGGGAGCAGATTTCTGTACTTGGGCTTTGCCTCTTTGTACTCTTCTGTGTCGGTGTCTTCATCTTCTGAGTATTCTCCCTCTTCCCGACCACCAGCCATGAGGCCTCGTGCTGCCAGGAGCCCAGCTGCATTCCCATAGCCGGTGTACTTCACAAACCGCGACACTAACGGGAGGACAGAGAGACAGACCACCCTGTGTTTTCCCTCCTGCCTCTCCAGCCCCGCCTGCTCCTCCATGCTCTGACAGCAAGATTGGTTCAAGGCCATGGAGACGCAGAGATGCCAGTGTTTCTGTGAACCCGGTGACAGGGAGCAAGGCTCCCACACCATGCACCAGGAACAGCAGGGACAACACACACAAGGTGTGGGGGGAGTCTGAAAGCAGGTCAGGCTATCTCCAGGGTGTCAGGGTGTCCTCCAGCAGAGCTTTCCTGTCACCACTGGCATGAGATAGCAAGCTCTTGGAAACTCCACTCTTTTCCCTATTTAATACATCCAGCTCAAGGGAAGACAGAGGTTCCTGGTGTCTGCACAGTCACCCATCCCACACTCTGACTTGCCCAGAGGCCAGGCTCCAGGACTCCCTCTCACCAAAGCCTGCGACAAGCCCCTGTGACTCACCACTCTCCTTGCAGAGCACAAAAAGAAACTCTGCTGCACAGTGTTTCACATCGGTGTCGATGTGGGTCATCAAACGCACCAGCTTGTTCCGCAGTGAGTTCCCCACCTCCGGACGATTCTTCACATCCCGGAGAGGAGGCAGCACCTACAAGGCCACAGTGAAGGGTGATCAGTGGAGCTGGAACAGCTGGTCACGCAGGGAAAAGAGTACATGCACTTTACAAATCAATTAAATCTAATAAACCCACAGAGAGAGAAGAAGAAACACTGTAGGTATCATGGGCTTCAACCCCCAGTATGTCAGAACCTAATACAGAGAGAGGCGAGCTCTCTCTCCTTGGATGGCAATATTTAGGCAGCTTGCTATTCCCCTCTCTCTCAGTTCAGCATCACTTGACTTTTAGTTGAAACCACGGAGTACCTTTGCCTTCAGGAACTTCCTTGTCTGGCGGTGGACTCGGGCGCTCTCAGTCAGCAGGTTCAGCACAGGGGTCAAACTCTCCTTCAGCTTGTGGCCCTGGAAGAGCGTTCACAAAAACGAGCAACATGTCAGTCACACTGAGTTCAATTTCTCTGGCTTGTGGTAGACATCATGAGTACTGAGTGGCAGGGAAACAGATGGACAGTGAGGCAATTCCAGCCTTTGCAACAAGAGTTTCAGTGCTTCATCACTCCTCTAACTCCTCAGGCTTTCCGAGTCGCGCTCAGCAGCACAGCAGTGCTAGAAATAGTTGTGCAGAGCTTTTAGCATACAGAAGTGTGGTGGTAAAATTTGGAGGACCTTTGGAATAACTCCAGAGACTGCAAACCACCGCCAGCTCAGTAATAATGCAAATTCAGGCTTTGAGAAGCAGAGGAACAAAAGAGCACAAGGGGCTCGGAAGGAGTGAAGAAAGATGAATGGTCTTGATAAATAAGAGCATGACTGCCAGTCCTCAGACAGCAGACTGTTTGGAGAGTGTCAGAAAAAAACATCAAACAATTTGGCTGCATCCAAACAATTAAGCTGCCCAGCAAATCACCATTTACTTGAGTGAAACTGAGTACTTATATTTTAATCACCCAGCTAACCATCTGCTGCTCAACCGGCAGTAGCAGCGATGACACAGTGACTCTCCCAGTTCACAGATATTGTTTCAGTCCTACCAACTATAATGGTTTTGCTTCTGCTAAAAACAGCGACTTCTGTAAAGCGTTGCCTCCAAAGTTACCATGCCTTGCTGGTGCTCCTGTGGTTTTGACATGACGTGTCGGCACTGGGCTTTTCAAGGCTGAATGCAGGGAAGGTGCCCTGCAGTGAACTTGTGAAAACGAGCAGCCAAGAACTCTGCACAGCAGCCTCTCAACTTACCCTGTCAAGGCGTCGTTCTAGGAAATCCAACAGGATGTTGACTGCATCCATGTTGACACCCATGTACTCAAGCGAGCCTGGCCGGACTTTTGGGGTCAGGAGGACATCCAGACATTTCAGGGGCAGGTTGCCCAAAAGATTAACTGTATGGCTGAGCACATGAAAGAAGTGAACACACAATCAGGGATTTTTGTTCATAGAAATTCTTCAGCTATCCAGAAATTAAGGTTCATTACTAACTTCCAGGAGTGCGAGGACTCCTAAAGCAGACCTAAATTGTCTTTGGGCTAGATCCCAAGCTCCTCAATCCAGTAGAATGGAATAAATGAAACTGCTTTTTTGTACAGCTGAACAACTTGCTGGAAGTCCAAAAAGACTTCACTGACAACTGAGAAACTACAGATCTTGACACAGAGGCCAAGTAGGACCAAACTGGGTGACCAAAGTTTGTATCTAGGACCTCCATCACTCATTCGGATCCTGATGGCCACTGCAACACCATGTTCATGATACCTCCCACTATGGTCTTCTTGGCAAAAGGATGGTGCCACCTGCTCAAAACTGACACTCCTGGACCAATACAGCTTAGAAGTGTGGCACAGGCAATTTCTCAGCATGGCTCAGGAGACAGACAGTTAATTAATGCCAGCCAAGGGACTCTTTAATTAAGGCAGAAGAGATCTGCTCTGGCTCACTGAAGTGGGTAGCACCATTGAAAAGACCTGAACATGACCATTGCAGTCAGGCAGGCTCAGACAAAACATTTCCTCCTGTAAACAGGAGGCTGTGGTATCAGTGCACATAATTTGACTGCAAAGGGCAGGGCTGTTTCAGAATTAGCAACACGAGGAACCTGCAGGCTGGACCAAAGATGCCTGTTTGCCAGAAGTGACCTTAACAATCACCACACAAGCAAAGGATGGTAATGCCAAGGTCAGGCAGGGCCTGCCCTGGGGGGACTTCGGGTCTGTTTCTGTGCAGATCATTATCTAGTTATCTAACAGACCTGTGGAACTCCTCCGTTCGGTCCTCTCCATCAGCAGAAATCATGAGGCAGTGGCGCAGGAGGGCACCCAAGTGCCGGTACAAAGCAGCATCTTCCTGGCCCCAAAATAGAAAATGAAAACCTTGATCAGGAAAAGGGATCCTCCACAGCCCAAAGGCTGCTGCCCCTGCAACCTGCATTCCCATCCCTCCCTCCAACAACCAGCAGCAGGGTGTTTAAGTGGCAATATGCTACAGATTCTCTTCCTGATGTCAGCAGTCTTCCTGCTGCCCAATGCCTTTTCCATCGCTCTACAACACTGAGTACAAGGGCTGGAAGAGGCCCCAAAAGCAGGCCTGTGGATTAGCCAGAGACGCTCTCCATCAGACCTTAGAATCAGAGAATGATTCTAACCTTCCTCTGGCATTGTCCAGAGGTGAAAAGGCAACAGGCCACCCTTTCACCCAGAAGCGAGTTATCTGGGGGCTCTGCTCTCCCACTTGGGCAACAAATCATGTCATTAGGAGGGAAAAATGCCCAACTTTCAGATTTTAATGCTGGAAAACCCTTAGTGCATCAGATAGAGGCAGTACACTACAGAAAAAGGTCCAGACACCCACATCTCTTGCTACCTGTACATGTAACTGAGGGCTGCCTGGGGGCTAGTATCTACTACGAGGAAACACAAGCAGAGGAGAAAAACAGTAGTCAGGCCGTAGCCTGGGAACACGCAGATGTAGCGTGGTGCAGCATCAAGGAGCTTACCTCATCTACCTCCCTCTTGCTGGAATCAAAGGTGATATTGAAGAGCACTTTGAGGATCTCCATGGCTCGCTCTGTCTCTTGCCGAGGCAAAGGTGGGAGAAGTCCCTCCTCGGTGGCAACTTCGTAGGGGTCCATCCACTTTACACCAAGAGTCAGCTCCAGGGTGTCTGTCATCAGGCCGATGCCCCTGAGCTCTTGGGCCAGCTGCTGTCGGATGTCCACTCGCAGCGCCGTCAGCAGGAACAGGAGGCGCAGGTCGAAGAACTTGACCTCGTGAGGAAGGCTCCTCTCGTTGTACAGCTTGATGCGCTTGGCCAGGCCCACCACCAGCCGAGCCTCAGCTGTCAGCTCCTGGGCCCGAGGGCTGCTGAAGACGATGTTGCAGAGACATTTGAGGGATTCCAGGATGACATCCAAGTCTGGAACCTCCCGGATGAGTTCCTCTGAGTAATCGATGCCAGCGTGCCTAGAGAGGGTCTTCAACCCTTCCTTGGTGGTGAAAGGGTCAAGGCAGTATTTGTCCCGGGACAGGATGCGGATGCTTTCCAAACAGGTGACCTGGCAGGATGGCTGGAGCTCTCTTTCCAGGAACTTGATAAGTAGCTGGGCCATTTTCTGTGCAGTTGGAAATAAAGAATGCCTCACCTGCTGACACTTCATAGCGCTCCCCCAAGGGTACCACCCTGTTACACTCTGCCATGGAAGATGAGAGCATCACCTAGACATGGACCTGCTACCAGCTCTGATTCAGGCGCACGTGTGGCAGCACTCGGGAACAGTTTGGATCTGGAATCCACTCCCAGATCAATTCAAGCAAGGACAAGCAGCAAGAGACGAAAAAACGGCTGGGAGATGGTATCAGATCAAAGGGGAGAGTACAGGTTACTGCTACTGACCTAAGGAATGACTGCTTATTTGAGGTTCACCTGTGGTTAGGATGGTTTAGGCTAACACAGTTTACTTGACAGCTCCATTAAGTTAAGAGACAGCAGGGCAAAAAAAGCCCCTTTTCATAGCTTCAGAACAACAGCAGATGTCCACTCTCACCAGAGCCTTAAGATTAAGGAGGCATCTGCCTTGGGTGCTCCAGAAACAGGCTGATGAGCTTGAGAGATGCATCAGAAAACTGCTGTGGGAGGGGAAGAGGAACTAAATGAGTTCAGAAGCGTTTGTGATATCATAGGAAAGGAAATGAAAAGACCTCAGAAGATTCAAGTAAGAAGTACTTCCCTAAATCTCAAGGCTGTCTGGAGACCTACTAGCCCAGATCTTCAGCAGGTACAGACTGGCAGCGCTCCAGTAACACAAATTTACAGCAGCTGAAGAGCTAACCCTGGTGGGTAACAGTAGTGTACGTGATGGTGAGCCATGGGAGAGTACGAGAGCAAAGGTAATGCCTCACAAAACCAAGCTTGGCTGTAGCTACATGTAGCAACACTTCACATTTCACTAGCAATCCATTGCTCAAGCAATCATACCACGCTGAGGGAAGATCTCACTAGGTCACTCTAATGATAACGGTATCAGAGTAAAGGTCTTTCTGTGCCTATAATTGGAGCAAAGAAATTTAAGATTACAAGGTTTGCTATCACTCAGTGAACTGGATTAACGCAACCTAATCAATGCTAGTTCATAGTAATAAAAGGACCGAGGGACATGTGAGGCTGGAGGAACTGAAAAAGCTTCAACACATGAACTATGCCCCACAATTACACCCTTGAGCATTGAGAAAGTACATTCATTCCTCTTCTCCTTCCATAAGAGGAGACTGAGACACAGGAGCTAAAGATGTATTCCTAAGTGACCAATGCCTCTGACACAGTCAGGCTAAAAGAGATCTCAAAGCACACGTGTCCACAGCTAAACCTCCAGAAGAACAAAACACGCAGAATTACACGTGAATGCCTGATTCGTATTCGACGACAAACACCCAAGAAGTAGAGCACCTTAGCTCTGTGCCTGAATTCACAGCCAGCTCCAGCTCAAACAGCAAGTCAGTGCAGGGCAAAGAGCTCTGACCTTCTGACCATGAGTCAGGCTGCAGCTGGAAAAACTTCACGCTAGCATTAGCTGGCAATGGCAAGGACAAAAGAGGTCCCGTTCTTCACCCTGACTGCCCTGTCTACACTTGCTGTGCTAACACGGGCAGGAGTGCAACCAGCCAATGAACTGGACCACAAAACTGATCCAGATGGAAAATAAGCCAGGAAAGATAGTTGTTTTTTGATTGATTGCTTGTTTTTGGCAGATCAGCCCACCGAGCATATTCACTGTGCAGCCATGCAAAGGTCTGCCCTGGCATGAGAAATGCAAGACTGGAAGTGAACAGACAGGGGTGTTTATGTCCATTAAGCACCAGATTATCTCAGCTTAAAGTGTCTGTTAATATACAGCCCTGGTCAAATCCTGCAGCTGGCTCACAGTGAAAGCACTTACCCACTAGAGGCACGCATGTTACTATGATTTTTGTCCAGCACAGTCGTACCATCGAGACCCATACAAAGGATCACAGTTTTTGTACACCTGTGGCCGAGGCTATACACATCTCCAAACCCAAAGGGTTTGCTAATGTTGGAAGGATGCTGACCTCTATCCTAAACCATCATCTACTGATGGAAAAACTAGAGCCAGATGCCCTGAGCACACCATTCCCTGGGCAGGTACTTTGCCAAGTTTTCAAAAAAACACTCATCTCTTTCCCCATAGGAGCTGCCACCATCAAGCCCTGCTGGACACAAGTGCAGAGCAGCAGATTTACCCCTCCAACAAGAGGAAGAAAGCAAAGAGCATGCCTACCTTCCTCTCTTCCCGTTCCTCATCGTCAAAGGTGAAGCACTGAGATTTCTGTGGGGGCAGAACAGAAACAATTACAATGAAGGAATAGTTTAAAAAACAAAGCTGTTTGCCTCAGCCAGGGAAAGGTAATTCAGCTGGAAAGCAACAGGTCTAAAAAGGGAAGCAAAGGCAAAGAAGTCTTCTCCAAAACAGTCGCCTACCAGCACAGAGGTAGGGAATCAGCATGGCAAGGAGTGCAACAGCACTTAGAGAGGTCTGCAATATTCACAGCATTTTTAACGAGCAGTGGAAGTTCCTGAGGAGCCAGACAAAAGGCCAACTTTCCTGCTGCTGAAGTTTTTGCTTCCTGCCTCTGAGGCTTTTGCTTCCTGCCTGCCTTTTCTCTCCTACATCGTTCCTTCTTAAGCAACTCCAACTACTCACATCACAACAAGCAGGGAATTAAGCCGGTTTGTAAGGCACAGACACTGGGACCCACACTGCCAGGTCAGAATAGCTTCCCTTGACCAAGATCCCTGCCATTCCAGGGGCCCCTGCTTCTTTTTCATCATTGAAAAAGATCTGTGATGAATAATATCCACTGCACTCCTCTGTTGGCTCTGTGTTTGAGGCTGAACACCACAGGCCAGCGCTGTGCCCATCTGATGGACAGACTTATTTTTAAATACTGCAGCTGTGAGGTGGGTATTAATCATAAATATCCCATAACAGTCTGCAGCAAAGAGTCATCGAATGGTTTGGGTTGGAAAGGACCTTAAAGACCATCTGGTTCCAACCCCCTGCCACGGGCAGGGACACCTCCCATCAGACCAGGCTGCTCAAAGCCCCGTCCAACCTGGCACTGAACACTTCCAGGGTTGGGGCACCCACAGCTTCTCTGGGCAATTCTTCGCCTCAGTGACACCACCAAGCTGTGCCTACACACTTCTTCCCTTCTTATTTATTGTTCCTTTTCCTGACTGAAAGCACCCTCTCCTTTTTATTTGGAAACAGATCCTTGTGTTCTTTGTTCCTACAACGTCTGGAAGTAAGAGTGTTTTTCAGCTCGTGTTCTTTAAACACAAGATAGACATAGGCAAACACCCCACTCCACGTGGGGCCTCACAGCCTGAGTTACTCCTGTGTGCCTGTGCATCAGAGAGCACTTGAACTGAACTGAAGAATGGTTAACATACACAAGTAATTCACAACCTCTTCAGTAAGACAGGCTGACAGCAAGTACTGCAAAGAAGGAATTGCTAGAACCAGGTAGGAAAAGCAGCCATCCTCTCTACCTTCTTTGCTTCCTAACTTCTGGCAGAGTTCTCCAAAGGTGAACACAGCATGAGGGAGCTTTTCCTTTTATCCCACACGTTCTCCCAAGTCACAGACAAGGACTGTCAGTCAAGTCTGATTTCCTGCAGAGAGCAGTTCCAGAGCCTGTTTTGGAAGAAATCTTAATTTCTCTACATCTCCATTACATCCTTTTTCTTAATACAACAGGCCTGTCCTCTGCTCACATGTAATGCTCCTGTGTGTCTCGTGGCTGTGCCTAGGAGGACATTCTCCTTTCTGGCTACATCAGTTTCCAATGAACTGCTCAGCACAAAACATCAAAGGGTCCCTGGTAAAAAACAGCACTTCTCAGTCGATGATGCAATTCTGATTTATACCAAAAGAACATGTGGAATGCTTTTGAGAATCAAAATATTTAAAATTTATGAAAATATTAATTATGTATGCATAGATACAGCCTGATCAGATACAGATAGAGACATAGGGGTATAATTATATCATATTTCTCTATTATTTTCTTCGCAATCCCCATCACCTTTTACTGAGTTACACTGCAGACACGCACTTACAGAGCTGCTCAATAATGACAATTAGTCTCACCACAAACAATTATTGTTATGCACTGGGCTAGTCCTTCTCTTGAGCTTCTGCAATTCACTGATATCCCATCTGCACGTCTGAGCAGCGGAGCTTGTTTCCTGCGGTACGTACCACCTTATGGCTCTGCTTCCCCCAAGCTGATGTTGATGCATCACTTGAGAAACTTCAGGTGAGGAAGCAGGACAGCTGTACTCCTGTGGTGCTGGGCCAGGGGCTGGCCTCTCGTGCCTCAGCACTGTGATCTGATCTGTGCGCAGGCTGTCGCACCATGTTATGAGGAACTGGCAGTTCAGTCCTAGAACCCATGTGCTCTGAAGACATCCATAGCACTTGTTCTTTTCCCATCTCATCCTCTTTGCAGGCTCCTATAATCTCATTTACGTACATTTTCACAATACCTGTGGTTTTGCTTCAGATCTATTTTATTGATAGAATCACAGAATGGTTTGGGTTGGAAGGGACCATCTAATTCCAACCCCCCTGCCATGGGCAACGACACCTTCCACTAGACCACGTTGCTAGTTATTCCCGGCAACCAGGAATTGACTGCATATTCAATAGTGAATTAAAAAACATATACCCCCCAGAAAAGGGTACAGTACCATCAGCTTTTGCAGTAAAAAGTTACGTAAGGAAGTTGCTTATTTTATCTGCAGTTTCATATTCTCTTCGTTTGCTCCATTTCTTCTAGACAGACTAGCAAAATCACTGACATTCTCACAAGTTTCCTACGCCTGATACACTGACAAAGGATCCAGCTGGAGGAATTCTACAGAAAATATTGTGTTTTGATGCCTCAGACTGGTTGCACATCAAGTGCCATTTGCTCTCCTAATTTCTCCAGCACTACAGCTGCTGCAGGTGACGTTGATCCTGCTGACCTCTTTTTAACAGGGACTCACTACTTCTTAGCTAAGATTTCTCCTATTTCAAATCTGACTGTTGGAAATAGTAGCACATTTCCCCTTATTGCACGCTCGTGCAAAAACATTCACAGGTTTTCCCCACTGAATTCCCACCTACTTAAGAATGGTGCAGAATGAGTCACGTAGATCTGCAGGGGCAGCCCTACCCCGGCGGAAACCCTCTGAAAGAGACTTCCCTGACAACCAGGGTCTATTTCAAAAGTAAATTACCCCCACAGATAATCTTTTGCCACTGTAAGGCTAGGATCACTTCCATTTCTGCTTCCCAACCATTCTCATTCATATTCTATACTCATTATTTTGTATTGTCAGCTTTCAGACCAGGCGGCTGAATCAAATTCCAGCCTCCATTCATGTCGTTCCCTAATTATCTTTCACTTGCAAATCACAATTTCACCTGCAGCTCCTCCCTAGATGTGAGTTTTATTACCTCCAAACCTTGCCTAATATCAAGAGCTCCTCCTACTTGGTCTTCACACCCATGATTATTTCCCTGACAGGTTTTACTTAGAATCTGGATAATAAAGAAAATCTTTATAGGTGCTTTTATTTCAGTATCTCGAGAACACAAGATAAAGCAAGGCTACTTAGATGCTTCATAGCAAAACATCAAAGAAGAAGCAGTCTGCAAGTAAAAGACAAGGCAGCCTGTAACATTTCCATGGCAGTAATGCACGGACAGATGCGCTCAGAGGAGGCAGACTGCGGACAGCTGGGTAGCACAGAAATCCCTCAGCATGGCCAACCTGCTTCCAGCCTTGTAAACAGAAGCTGACATCAGGCAGAGGTTTGATACCCACTCACCTCCTGGTTGTAGATCTGAAGCACCTTGAGGACTGTGTCTTGCTCCCCGTTTTCCACCGTGGCTACTACAGTCCTGAGCTCCATTATCTCAACAGCTCAGCTACAACAGAGGTGAAACAGAGAAGAAGGGGAGTGAGGGGCTTCCAGGGTTCCTGGATAATAGTGATGCAAAGGGACCTCAACACACAGAGATCTGAGAGGGAGCGAGAAAGGGGTGGGGAAAAGAGGGAGGAAAAAAAATCCAAGTGAAATTGCTCACTCTGTTGCATCCATAAAAGCAGAGCAGATGGATAACCCAAGTACAACCAGCAGCCAGGCTCCTCTCTCTCCCTTTAATCCTCTTCCTCTCTTTGCTTTTCAATGTTTAATATATGCCCTTCCAGTAAAGCACTCAGAAAAACCTTCCCCCCTCCCAGCCAGGGGATTAACGCAGAACAGATAACAGCAGCTCCCTGAAATAGCTCCCTGCCTCCTCCTCCTCCTCCCCTGGCTGTCCTGATTTCTGTTACCGCACAGAACAACAGAAAAATAAACCCAGAAACATTGCTGTGAAGTAAAAAGAGATGGAGAGGAAAGCCAAGCAGATAGGCAAGCACCTCCGGGCTTGCTTTAAGGTGGAGCTACCTTTTAAGGTGGTGAAAAGAAAGAAAGAAATTCTGATTTCATTGCATTCGCTGCTCTGTGTGGCGGGACACTCGATGCCTGAGACAGACCACGTACCAGATTATGGCAGATACACTGCACAGGGGGTACAAGCGCACACATGGTGGATGGCTGGCCTCCCTGGCTCGAATCTGCGTGTCATTACAGAGTATAATGCACTTCGCGGTGACAATGTAAATGAGCAGATGCGCATAATGACAGAGATAATCATTGTTTTAAAAATAGGCGGAAGCCTAACAGCTTGTACAGCCAGGCAAGTCCACGGTGCCGAAAAGTAACTCGTAATCATGGAATATCGAACAAAATTTCAGTACAAACATGAGCTCGTACATCTGTTTAGATGCTGTGGAGCTATGTGCCACGTTCCACAGGCTGGCTGAGCAGCGGATGCATGTAACTACAAGATACGACTCTGCTCCTGAAAATCATCCTGCGCTCAGAGAGCAGCATCAGGTTATCCCAAAGCATCACCTGATCCCCCCTCCCTGCCCCAACACAGCCAAGGGGGGACCTTCCAGGGCTGAGGGCAAGCCCTGCATCTAGAAACCCAACAAAACGCCCAGCCCTGGGCCACGAGAGCAGGAGAAGCAGCTCATCCACAACAGGCATCCCTAGCACTACCAGACTTGGGGACCCGGAGCGACTTCCCTCCATTTTCAGGGGGCAGGAGCAGCTCACAGCATGTCGTAGCCCCCTCTTTTTTTACATATATATTTTATTTTCGTCCCTCAGCTCCCTCCTCATACCTCCTTTCCACACCGGAGCCGAGCAGAAGGGGGGCGCCTCGGCCCTCCGGGGACGGGCAGCGGCGAGGAGGGAAGCCCCGGCACCTTCCTCCCCGCCGCCCCGGCTTCCTGCCGCGTTTCCTGGCCCCGGCCCCGGCCCTCCCCCGAGCTCCTCCGTGCACCGGAGGCGGAGGGAAAGGAGCTGTGGAGGCTTCACCGAGCGGCGTTGGGGTTTTCTGGGGGGAACACGGCGCCACCGCCTCTTAGGGCTGGTCTGGAGGTGTCACAAGCACGGAGCAGTGATGGAGAAGGAAGCTGCTAAACCTTGCGGCTACCAGCCGCAGGCGAGCTCCTCCCAGGAAAAGCTCCTAACCCTGGGGGAAAACGCAATCTAAACTTCTTCTAACCGCAAGGGGACAGGAAGGGACCCCGAAAGGACCACACAACCCCAGAGCTACCAACGAGCCCTACGGCAGGGGGCGTCATGGCGGTCGGCGGCCATTTTCTGGAGGCGGGGGCCGGCAGGGCTCCGCCCGCGAGCCGCCGGGGCCGGCAGCCGCCATGGCGGAGTGGGGCCGAGGTGAGGGGAAGGGAGCCTGGGGGCGGTGAGCACGGGCTGAGGGGGAGCCGCCCGCCGCCCTTTGGGGGCGAGGGGGGCGCCCCCGCCGCCATTTGGGAGCAGCTCCCGCAGCATCAGGGCTGGGGCAGGGGGTGCGACTCGGGGCGTTGTCGGCGACATTGTCGGCGACACCACCCATCCCGTTGTCCCTCCCCTGCGTGACATGGCAGCGGGCCGGTGCCGGGGGGAAATGGCCGTCTCCTGTAACACCTTGGCAGGAGGCACGTCTGGAATGCCTGGAAAGGATTTACACCGTGAAGCTCCTGGTGCTGGATTTATTGCCACCCAAATCCCCGGTGTGGGACAACGCTGGAGGTGTCTGTGGAGTCACACGGTGTTGGGGCACAAAATCGGCACTTGTTAGAGCTGTTGGCCGTGGTTGAAGTTCTTGGTGCACTTCAGGATTTGTTTCCCTCTTCCATGGTCTGTCGTGGGGATGGTTCAGTGCATTTATTGTCAAAAAAAAAAAAAAAAAAAAGTTAGGAATGTTTCATGGTGCAGTGCCCTCAGGGGGGTGGGTGGATGTGGGACGTGGACGTGGGCAGGTTCTGATGGCCCGTGGGGAGTGTCAGGGCAGCCAGCTGCCAGCTGGGCACTGAGGCACCACGCTGATTGAGTAAACGTGCAGTTCCTTGTGTCAGGCTGATAAACTCGTTCTTTTTCTTTTCCCCAGGTCAGAATGGAAGCGGTGTGGAGGATATGCTGGATGTGGAGAACAAGCGTATGGCAGACAGTCTAGCTAACAAGGTCACCAGGCTGAAGTCGGTGAGTTGTAGAGTTGACATCAGGTGGCACAGTGAATGAAGGACTGTTGCCGCCATCGTTCCTCTTCCTTGCAGAGTCTCCAGGGAGGTGGAAATGTGTGGTTAACACAAAGGGCTTCCTATGTACTAACGACTTTCAGAGAATGTTGTGGTGATGTGAGTTAACTTAATAGTAAAATGCAAGGGATGACTTTGTGCATCTTCACTTTTGAATTTTAGCTACATCATCTCCATTGGGAATTATGTGGGTTTAGTTACATTTAGGGAAGTTTTAGGCACGGAGAGAAACCTTAAAGGTGCACAGAAGAGTATTGCTAAGCACATCTCAGGAAAAAAAGTAGTAATAAGAAGATGGGTAAATTACTTCTAAAAATTCAAGCACCTCTGTGTTTGGTGTTACTGATGCTAATTTGCTCTTACTAACATTGAATGTTTTGATTTAGAGCTTAGTAGAAATCAGTGACTCATTTTTGTAGAAGGGAAGAATGAATTTCTGCTGTCACATCCCAGTGTTCAAATAGCCCTGTCCCACGTTTATGTCGGGTAGTCAAACTTTATTTCCAGTACTGCAGAGCTGAAGAGTTCCAACAACCTGAAACTGAAATGAAGATCTTGTCACTGTACTGAACAAGCTTTCTTCTTTTTGTGTGAGAGACAAGGATGCAGTGGCTTGCTCTTCTAATGCACACAGTGATTTTACAAGCACTGGATGCATTGGAGGCTATCTTCATGTTAAAAGTTTGCTAATATCCATTTTCTCCCTTATCCTGTGCAGCTGGCTCTGGATATTGACAAAGACGCTGAAGAACAGAATCGTTACCTGGATGGCATGGTATGGAACCAATGAAATGTAAAAAAGCATGTTTTATTTTATTTTATTTTTATTTTGGTGCTAGCTTTCAGCAGCTACCTTAACTTGGGCTTACTGATCATTAAACATTAGATACTTAGCAGCTGCTAGCATCACATTGTCCGAATGGGCAACAGGGCATCTAGCATCTGGAAAGACTGATGTAGGACAACACAATTCAGAAATACAGCTGGAGATTACCTCATTATCGGCATTAAAGAGCTGCTCCCTGTGGCTGGTTCTGGGAGGTGGGTCTGTTTCTCGGCTGTTGCTGTGATTTTGGGTAACGCATAAATCTGCCAGGGTTACTTACTGTAATCTCTGTAACACAGTACCTGTCAGGACTGGTCACTGATGTCTTTGGAAGGAGCAAGGCTGATGCTTTGGGCCTACTCATGTTGTTTTGTGCCTTGTTCTGTCATTTTTCTGACACATAACAGCTTGTAAGACCAAAATCACGTTCCAGAGTAATCTGTCTCTAAAGCTTTGGTGGCTGATGGAAAATCACAATGTACTGGGGAAAGGCCAGAATGGCAGATCCTCAGAGCAAAGGGATTACCTGCTGAGGCTTTTTAGGAGAAAAGTACTTAATTAACTGAATTGTGAGAGGATGGGAATCCAACCCAGAGACTAGAGAAAGAGATAAGTGTAACAACGCTGCTGTGTGGAGGGCCTTTTCTGCACAGGCTGGGTGTTGGAGAGCTCGTACGTGGAAACCAGAGAAAAGTTAATTGTAGGGTTGAAATCAGTTGAGTCAAAGGTGTGAGCTCAGCTTGGAAGCTTAATAGCAGAGTATGCTGACAGTGTCAGAGTTTCTGAAATAGGTAGTGGCTCAGCCCAGAAATTAGAAGAATGGAGAACTGGAAAATGGAGAATTGGAGAGAAATGGAGAATTGGTGTAAAGGCAAAAGATCTTAAAGGAGAAGCCCTTATTCAGCATGATATTATGCTTCCAGAACAGAGGTGGTTTTGAAATATTTGAAGAGAAACATAAGCAGAAATTCCTAAGTAGTTTATGAATAAGGAAAACAGACCAGGAGTCAAAATGAAAATGCCTGAACTTTTAGGGAATTTTTAACCGCTGCCTGGTGGAGTTGCACATGCATGCTGTCCCATACTGAAGAAAAAGAACTAATGGAAAGGAACTGCACTTTCTCAATGTTTTTTATCCTGCCCTGGTATGCATTAATGGTGCTAGCTTCATGTAGAGACATTTCCTTTGGATGAAGTGTTGACTTGTAGAGTTGCCATTAGCAAGCTGCTCCCGGCAGAAAAAGCTGCATGGGAACAATGGAACAGCCCAGTAGCAGGTGGTTTGGCCCTGACTGAAAAAAGAGGAGGCACACATTGTTTTACATTTGGAACAGAACTTCCCCTGTCCTTTTTTTTCCGTGCTTTGAGCACAGTGGGAACAGTGCTGCTCCTGGAGCCTGAGCACAGGAGAAGGACCTTCTGAGAGGGATTTGATGGGTGTGGAAAAATGGGCAGATACTGTGCAGCTCCCTCTGCAGATATTCTTTAGCCAGGAAGGGGAATTCTTCATGGACAGCTTCATCAGTTTAAAATGTCTCCGTTTGTTTTTTCTTTCTCCTTTAGGATTCAGATTTTATGAGTGTGACTGGCCTGCTGACTGGCAGCGTGAAGCGTTTCTCCACCATGACACGGTCTGGGAGGGATAATCGCAAGTTACTCTGTTCTGTTTCTGCAGGACTGATTGTTGTTTTCTTCATCCTCTACTATCTTGTGTCCAGAGCAGGAACTTGATCTTGGTTCTGGTGTCGCAGTTTTACAGCAGAAAACCTACGTGATGATTGACAGACTCGTTTGTCACCTTTCTAAGTCTGCCCTGTTGTGGAATCTTTGAGACTTTCCAGACAGACATTCTAAACAACAATTTCACCAGCTTCTTGTCATTGTTCCAGCTGGTCATCGACGTATCTTTATAAAATGAGTATGTTTCATTCTAAATGGATTATGATGTATAACACAATTTTGATGTTGTTAATGCTTAAGACTTTATCTCTTGCCTAGTTGTCCATGTCTGGCAGCCTGTTTTTAAGGGCCACTTTTTTCTTACCTCCCTTACTGATATTTGATACTAGGCTCACAAAGAGTTGTGTCTGATAAATCCAGAGACTCATCAATACTCAAAAGTTCAATAAATCAGCAGAGTTTTGGAAGCTGCAAAATTTAGGATGCTGATTTATAAACCTCAGAAGTATGAACGTGACTTACTCCAATTGGCATCTAAGCTGATACCTGGTCTCAGTTTCCCCTTGAGTTGGAGACCTGTTAATATCCTTGGTGTCGCTGGGATGAAACAAAACCTGTACTGCTTTGAAATGAAATCAGCATTAACTCTGAATCCTGATATTCTCTAATCGTTGCAGTGAAAAGTTGATGAGGTAAAACTTTGGATGGACCCTGCAGAAAAGAAGGACCAAAGTCCATCAGCTGCCTTGATTTGCACACATATAGTATCTTTCCACAACCTTCCCATACACTTGCAAATGCACTCCTTTAGACCATTAATGCAGTGTAAAAGACAAACAAACAAACAAAAAAACTTAGTAAAAGGTCTTAGGGTTGAAGAGGAAGCTGATTATGGCCTCATTACACTTAATTTCAGGTATTCCAGTACCCTGGTATTAGTGCTTTGGAAAGACACTGCAAATAAAAGCAGAGGTTGAGGTCAGGTGAAACTTCTAAACCATGCTGTTGGGGTGGTGGTAGGTCAAGGAAAGATTTGTTTGGAAAGTTAATGGATTTATTTATTAACATGGAAGGTAATCGAAGAAACTCTTAACTTGCTTTGCCTTTCACAGAGCTTTGCAGATCCCTGACTGCAATGCTTGTGTCAGACACGGCAAAGCACCTCCCCACCAGTTTTGTTTACAAAACAGTTGTTCCCAATCAACATGCAGTGCATGCTAGACTTCCTGTCCTGTGGAGCACTCTGGGAGTGCAGTAGCTGGGAACTGCAAGTTCCCTTCACCCTTCTGTCCCGTTGTTGGGCTGACCAGCATCTCACACACGCATCGTAACCCCAGGTGTGTTCTTCCATGGCTGAATTATTTAAGTCTGCCTCTAACTGGAGTTAAGAAATCTGTAACTTTAAAAATACTGTGCCTGTTGGGAGAGAGGAAAATAAAAAAAGCTTTATCTCCAGACAAACCTGCACTGTATAAGCTTCTTGATCTATAAACCTTTCACTTTACAAAGCAGCTGTACAAAGCTCCTTTCATCTTGTCTGTTTTCTGTACCAAGTGCCTATTTGTTCTGGGATTTGCTGTTCAAAGTCTTTGCTTATTTGATTTTCTTGTCCTCCTGCGAGCTCTGCAGGACTAAAGCATTCCCCTTCTGCTTTCACAGTCTTTCTCCTCCCCAACAAGCCCGTATTGGGTAGATATTTCCTTTGGCCTTGTCCTGGTATCACTTAGCGATATCTTTGCCCTTGGACTCATCCAGGTCCAGATCTGGAAACGAATGGTGGTGTCCTTCATTCAGCTGTGCCAAAATGCCAACCAAGTACTACCAGCACTAGTTTAGTTGTTTTTTTTTCCAAGTTTGAGGAAGAATATACAGGGAAGAATAGGAATGGCATCAAGGACTTTGGTTCTTATTGCTGCTTCTCTGTTAAATGTGGCAGCTCCCAGCTTGGAGGAACGATGGGTGAATTGACAGACTGCTTTGATTTCAGAAGCGGATGGCTTCTGATGAAAGGCCACTGGAACAGCCTGGTCTTCATGAAGGTGGCCATTTCAGTTTGCTTTAGCTGTTGTAAATAAAGACCTGGTTTTACATTTTTTTGCCTGTGTGTTGTGTTGTTTTTATTTCTCCTCCAGCTCCTGGCCTTGTCCCGGGCTCTTGTCTCGGGCTGCTTCGGCCTATTTCTCCCAGCTGGTACCCGTGCCCTGCTTGTGCCTGTTGACATGAGGCGTGAGTGTGGGGCTGGAACAGCGGCTTCCATGTGTCAGCACTGCCAGGCAGTGATTTCCATCATGAGGATTTATCTGTGTACGGAACCTCTTATCAGGAAGCAGTAGCACTCTTATCAGGAAGCACCACATAACCAATTAACCCTCTGAAACTTAGAACTGCACCATTTGGGAGTTCTTAGAAAACCTGAGAACGTATAACCTGTACACATGCTGGGAAATAGCCTCCCCCACCCGTAAATATTCTGAGAAAGTGCCGTACCTGAGACAATAAAGTCTGAATTCAAAGCGGGTGTGCAGGGTAATAACAGCAATAGCAGCACAGTAGCTGAAATAACGATAGGGTGTGTGTTCAGATCTATAACAGTATTGCCACTGGGACATGAAGATATTCCCTTGAAGGTATCCTGCTGCCCAGGCCTTCAATATTATCCTCAACATCATTATAACATTTGGCTATTGGAGTGACTCGTTTGTATTGGTTTCAGTGCTCTCCCATAGTCCTCATACTGCAAAGTTTTTGCTGACACAAAAATTAGAGAAAACAGCACGCGCACACACCCACACGCCCAAGGCTGAATCAACAAAATACTTGCAGGTACCTTGTTTGAAGTTCTAACAATGCAAGAATTTGAGTTAAGCTGTCAGCTGTTATTTTAAACATGGTTTTCCAGCGCCATCTAAAGGTGTGAATTTGTACCTTCCAGTCGGTGTGCCTGCAAGTTGCTAGCGGTGGGAGATCTTTGCTCCTGAGGAGTTGATAACTTTGAGGTGCCAGGTTATGCTTTGTATCTTCTGGTGCTTTACCAAAAGCTCAGTATCAAGATTTTACTGTTACAGGGAGGCAGAGAGACAAAAAGCTCTCATTTTGGTTGCTTTGGCCTCTCCATTAGGGACCATGGTGTCTGCAACACTCGCTCCGACTCCTGCTCTCTTCCAGCAGCACTATCTGTCCATTCATTACTGTCCAGCTTATTTAGGGAGCTTATGGTGACCAATTTTTTCAATTTAGTTTCCCCAGAGATGGATGAAGTGGCTTTTATGAAGTGACCCCAGGAGAGTTGGGGCAGCACTAACTGTGTTTTATGCCCTGATACTATCTGTAGCTTGCAAATACTTAGAGCTGCCATGTAAGCGTACCCACGGTTACCTGTCCCCCAGGTTTAAGTGCCCCTAGGTTAATTACCTTAAGCACTACCCTGCAGTTTGTTTAGTACAAGGGGCGTGAGACGCACATAAAGCACACGGTGTCAGTCGTATTCAGGCTCCAACACTGGGGAGAGACCCAGGAGGTCAAGGCTATGGACATCAGGGATGGGGACACACACTGGGGGGGAAACAAGGGCTGGAGATGGGGCTGGGGATGGCAGGGTGACAGGGTGACTTGGGGCATCATGGACAACAAGGGGGACATCAGAGATGAGGAATAAATTAGGAACAGCAGGAGGTGCGGAGGGGCTGGGAGGGACAAAGCTGAATCCTCCCCACAGCACCATGGAACACCCCTATATAGATAGAGCTACTCTTCCCATGCGTGCTGCAAGTACTGCCATCTACATCCTGCCTGGCCTGATGGAATAAGAACAAGCGCTTGCTGCCAGAAAGACGGAAATGCACTGGCTAAGCTCTACCTGCAGGTGCAGATTATTTAACTCCTTTATAAAGAATCTGTGAAAGGCATTGATGAACAGCCAGCAATATGACTTTAACCTGTGTGTCTATGTAAAGTTTAAGCCTCAACAAAAACATCGCAAGAGTAGGAGGAGAGGAGAGCCCTGAAATGCCAAGGGCACGCAAGACAGCCAGCTCTACCAGCACCTTTTCACCTGCTTGCCTTCAACCCAATAGGCCTTGCAACCCGATTGCTCCCTTCACCCTGCACCACGGCCATGCCTCACCTGCAGGCTACAGTGCTCCTGGCTGAGGAGAGATGCCAGCCCCACAAAGAGCCATCAGAACTCAACGCTGCACCGTGACAGCACTCAGGGCCTTCCCTACCCACTCACACCCCACAGCAGAGCATCCTGGAGCTGCACCCTGCAGCTGCTGCAGGAACTTTATGCCAAGTGTTTACCACCTGCCTCGTAGCTTCTGGCAGAATACGAGACTGCAGCAGGCACCAGAAAGCACCAGCACTTCATGTGGTGATGCCGCATGCTCACTTCTCACTTTAAGTTTCTTTCTGGTGCAGTTCCCTTTCCCGCTTGGCGGCAGAAGCCAGATCTTAGGTTACAGACATTTCCTTTTCTTCCCCTATGGAGTACTGTGGGGACTTTCCCCTACACCACAATTGGCATCTGCCAGCATTGGAACTCTGAATCAGCAGAAGCAGCTTGCTGTTCTCAGCACCTTCCTCACCTTTTTGGCCTCTGAAGATAGCACCTAGGTCTGCTGCATAGCAAGACAATCATAATAAGGAAAGAGCTACTGCCTGTGAGAATGGGCACAAGAAAGAGGTAAGAGGAAGTACATTGAAGGGGACCAGACCTGTTATTTTTAAAGGCAGCAAATTTTGCACAAGCAGAATAAAGGTTTCTGTGATGATTTAGACATTTTGACTGTGAATGACTTTCCGTAATTGTTCCAATACATTTCCTTTTTGTCACTAAAATCAAATCCACACTGAACTCCACTCGTCCTGTTCTCCGAGTTCACAAGGCTAACCCCAGCGTGCTCAGTGCTGGAAAACAGACAGAACGTACTGCAGTATATCCCCTCCCAAGGGGAAACTGTGATGTACAGTCCCAGTAGCAGACAGAGAATTGAGACAAACTAGTTTTGATGGCAGCAGCCATGCACAGATACAGCTCACAATGCAGCTATGAAAGGTCCATTGAAGACACAGTATTATGACTGACTTTTCTAGTTCTAGTCCTGTTCTAGTTCTCCTGGTGCATCAGGAGAAAGGTCAACACCTTCTAACCTCCCAAACAAAAGCAGTTCAGCAGAATGTGCAAAGCACCCACTCTATATACCACAGAAGGACTTCAGTTTAGTACAAAACTTTATTCATATCAATACTGCAAAACTACAAAAGTGAACACAGAGAATCTGAGCAGGCCTGGAGCCTGTTCCATCCACCAACCTCTGGAACAGCAGCAAAGCCCCAGACAGCTTTATTTTATTAACAAACTAGAATATGCAAAACTTTCATTTTAACAGCAGTTTTAAGATTTGGCTCTGAAAAGGGGTGTCTGGAAGAAATCCCTCATTTCTGCTTTACAACACTCCTATCCAATATTCTGACGTGCATAGGCATGGGTGACAAAAATTACCTAATTGGTAGCAAGAAAAAGCCTAGACTTCTCGAGATAGAAACTACAAAATCAGCAGGTTCCCAGCTCTGTACTGCCCATGCATCCCACAAGGCAGATAAAGAGGTCCGTGTTCTTTGTGGTCTAGTTAAATAGCTGCAAGCACAGAATAGGCTAAGCCTGAGGTTCTGACAGATGCACATTTGGCAAGAAGCTTGCATACGGGGAAGGCTGGTGTTCCCTAGGTCACCCAAGCTATCCATCACCTCACCCCTGCAAATATTCGACCTTTTCAGGATGTCAGTGTTGCTAACAAAGGCCTCCTCAGTTCAGTTTGACTAGGACTCTCTGGGGACCCCATCATGAGCTGCTCCACAGCGCACTACACGAGGTGATCACCTCTGTTACCAATCTGTTACTGATAACAAGCAGATGTGGCAGGCTGGAAGCAGTAACTGCAGCAGGATCTGAAAACCTCTGATGTTCCCCTGGTGCTTTGGAAAATAGGTGGTAATTCCACCTGGAGCATGAACTGACAACTCTCTAGAAGGGGAAGCAAAGGGAATCAGGGAAGCAAGATCAGATCCAAGGAGCAAGGACAAAGCAAGAAGGCTAATGCCCTGCAGCACTTATGCTGCCCACTGCCAGCACTGAATTTGTCCTCTATGATCCAGAAAGGATCAAAACACTAAATTAGTTTTCTAGATCCTTCCCTTTTCTCTTCCTTGCCTGTGATTTAGAATCTTTGCTTTTTGTTCTCATCTCTTCCACATCCCAAGACAGTAACTTAGCTTTCAGTTTGCTTGTCCCTGGGTTTGCCTGTCTCTGCCCTCCACGTCTGGGCAAACTCCGGCTTCCGATCCCCTGTTCTGTCATGGCTTTCAGAAGATGTTCTTGCTTCTTCGCCACCATCTCCTCCCGGCTCCAGATCAGAATATTAAAGCCTGAGAGGAAAAATTAAACATTGTATTTGACGTAGATTTTCTGATGCACAATACCTTAGGCTATGCCGCTTAAATGCCAAAAATCCCAAATGTTTTGTCTGTTCTCAGACAATTCCAAGGTAAATAGGATACAAAGATATTTATTGCAGACAATCTCCAAACACCCATGGAATTTTTCTCTAATTACGAAATGTAATCAAGTAATTTATAATTTCATCTGTCACAATTATAAGACATAAACCTATAATCAGTTCCCTTAATCCTACACAGCCTCAGAAAAATAGAGTAATCTTGGCTGTGAAGCTTGGGAAATAAGATAAGTCAAATAAGGGGAGCACTACAGGCCTAGCTGGAAAACGCCTTTTTCCCCCTATCCTGTTTTCTGGAACTTTATATGTCCGGCAGATGGCAGCAGGGCTCAGGGGAGGCTTCTTCCCCTCCGGATCTCGTGCTCAGGAATGCTTAAGAGATGACTAGCAACCTGTTTCGTAACTGCAAAAGGGGAAGACTGACAAGGTCTTAATTTCCTTTACACGTGTAGAAAATTATAGGGAACTACTAGTGAATGGGATCTGGGAAACCACACTCACGACTTGCTTTTCGTCTTGAGAAACAAGCCTACCCTTTCCTGGGTGCTTAGTGTTCCAGGTTCTCTTTACTTACCCATGCCAGAGGCCAGTGTGTCTCCCATAGGGTTAAATTTATTGAGCTGAAAATGGAAAAACAATGAGAATCTGTAAGAACATCAGTGCTTACATAACAGAGGCATAAGAGTACCACTGCTTACATAATGGCAACAAACAATCTGGAAAGCAGAATGCTCTGTAAAGAGCATCACAGGAAACCCACATAGAACAGCCCCGCTCAAGTCAGCAGCTTTAGCCAGCAGCCACAACCCCACGAGACTGTGAGTCTGTCACAAGTAGAGGACGTTCCTATTGTTCTTGTCCCTAAAGCCCATCTCTTGGCTGCAGTTCAATACGCAGAAGTAGTTTTAGTTGCAGTGCCCAACTCACCGAGATGATACCAGATGCGTTTGGGTCATGGAGCTGACAAACCATCTCCCCGGTGTTTCCATCAAATATGTCAACAGTCCGTAGCTCGTTCATCGTGTACCCTGGGAACTTAGGGTCTGGGTAGCGCCCCACTACAATGAGGTCGTAGCGAGGATGCCATGTCGCCTGGTCACAGAGCAGAGCGATGGGGAGTTAGAGAGGGGCAGAGCTGACACACACCAGGAAACCAGCTGCGTGAGCAGCAGTTTGTCCATCCCACCCACAGCCTCAGAAACATGAGCATCCCCAGCGGAATGCTCTGCAAGAGCTGCAGCAGTGTGAATATCCACCCACCAACATCGTATCCTGACCAGAAAACAGACCATTTCTTTTAAAGCCTGCTGCTAGCACCAAGGGTGATGCTCCTCTTGGACTATACTGGCTTAACTCACCTTGATAGGCGTGAGGTGCTGGAACTGCCGATGTGGGTGTGGGATCAGATGCTGGGGCTTGGTCCAGTCTGAACACGAGTAAACCCTGATTTCATTGCGCTGGTCTGTACTCAGCAGCTTGGCACCATCTGTTGGGCTGAAGTAAGCTAGGAGAGGGGGACAACAGGGCAAACAAGAGATCAGAATGCTGTGATTGACAAGAAACATACAAGTCACAATTCTCTGACTGGAAAAACGTCACACTTTTTTCTTGGGGCACATGTTGTGGCCATGTGCCCCAACAGACAAGACTTCACCTGTCTCAAGCAAACTCAAAGCTCTTACAGTAAGCTGAAACCTACAGCACTGGGTTACACAGGAAGAATCACTGTTCTCATTTTAGAATCAGAAACAGACATAACCAATAAAGGAACTTGTTCATTCAGATGGGAAGTCACCGGAAAGATGGAAACAAACACCTGCATTCCAGACTTCCACAAACTGGTAAAACTGCAGCCAAGAAACTGCCTTGAGTCCCACACCCTGCTTTTGCCAAAGGGACAATAAATTCAGTTTTCTCATCTCAGCCACTGCTGATGTTTTAACACTAACAAAGCACAGTGCCACAGTTTGTACAGCGAGTCTGAGGCCATCTGTAGCTGCCCTATTTCACCTCCCTGCCTCTGGCGGCACATTCCCACTGCCTTCTGTGCTTATAAGCACCAGCAAAAGGAAGATAGCTGGCATGCAGGAAATCTTTTCAGCAGGAAAGCATGAGCATCCTCTCTGTTAAACCTGTAAGGCAGTACCTCAGAAAATAATGAGCTCTAAGCTGCCTAGGTTAAGTCTGTCAAAAAACAGAATTTACGTGTGCTTCCACCATGAACACCACTTCTGAATAATTTACTCGGAAGGTTAAAAAAAAATACAGGTTAACAAGTTATATCAGCCTCCTCCCAAAGGACTCAGGTAAAATTCATGTTCAACGTTTGTGTTTAAAAGTTACATGATACTTGAACAATTTGCATCTGGCTGTATTGAGGCTTGCTCCAAAGTGTTTTCAGCTCTTAAAAAACACAAAGAGGTAACTGGAAGAAAGAGAGAATCAACTCATGCTTTTTGGGAAGAAAGCAACATAAAATCCAAAACTCATGAAAAAAGAAAGGAAGAAAAATATGTGGATGGGAGATGCAGCAGACAGCTGTGTGACAAAATTCTTATCTCATGAACTTACCTGCATTGACAGGTTTATCATGAGGAAGCACATGAAGAAAATTAGTTTTGTCTTTGATGTTTCTGAGGTCCCAGATTTTGACTGTCTGATCCACAGATGCTGTGGCCAACAGCCACTCACATCGAGAGTTAAACTCCACATGAGTTACTTTCTTCTTGTGCAATTTCAGCTTCCAAATCTGAAGCAGAGGAAACAAACAAACAAAATCACACATACACCAAAAACAAACAAACAAACAAGGACTGGATTAAAAAAATGAAATGAGAATCTACAAGTGCAGAGTAAAGAGGTCATACATTTACAGAGAACAAAAACAACACACCCTTCTGTAATACACCTACTGGAAACAAGAAAGGAGAAGAATGACCTTGGAACTATTTAATGCTGGGAGAATCTCTGATCCACCAATTTATTACAGCTATAGGAAAGAAAAATACAATCCGTGTTTCATGGAGGAAAGTACTAATGTCATTGTTAAGACCTCATGTGGAATACTTCACGCAGTGCCAGTCTTACGGCTGCAGGAAAATTAAAACAATTTGAAATAGGTACAGAAATGAGCTGCCAACCCAATAATAATATGGCTGGGCCTACTTTGTGGAAGATCAGAAAAAGCTTGCTTTCTTTATCTTAGTAAAAATGACCGGTGATGGGATACAATTGGCTTCCAGAAATGTATCAGAAAATAAATACAAGGAAAGGGGAAATATTTCAATTAAATATTTTAATTGATTAATTTTAATTAATATTTTAATTTATAAATTGACTATCAGTGAATTTATATTGGATGCCAGAAGATTATTTCTGATCAAAGGAGTAAAGTTGGCCCACCCTCTATAACAATGGGTATCTCCTAAGTGCAGAAGAGCCCATCAAATTATTTCAAGAGAAAAACATAAAGAAAGCAACTAACCTTTAACGCACAAAACTCATGTACTCGTAACTCTGCTCACTAATTTACACAGCTGCCTCTGGCCACAGCTCACCGGGTGGCACGCTCTTCCAGGTGTTACCCTTGCAGGCAGGAGAAATGGTAACTCCAGCGTGGCGGTACAGCGGGCTCTTGTAAGCAGGGCCACTCCAAGCCTATTCTCTAATAGGCTTCTGTACTGCTTCAGAGTCTGCCTCTGCCTGCCCTCTCATGTCTAAAAGCAGTAGTGCAATTTATATCCCAATGTTTGTTGAATTACTGTTACATACTTACTCCAGTCATGGAGAGGTGTCCATCAAAGCAGTACCTCCCAAATGATTCCTATCAGTGCACTAAATTTTTGGAAGCATGAAGGTTGCTGGCTTAGGCTCTTCAGGTTACCATATAATTACTCTGCCCAGTAACAAACACGTTTAAGAAAAAGGCAGCACATCACACAGTCCCTGCTGGAGAATTTTTACTGTTGTGCTGACCAGTGTGCTTGGCAGAAGCGGAGGAAGTCTCAGCGCCTAAACAATGGGTAGGCTCATCTCCTCAGCTGCAAGGCACTTGTCCACTTTACTGGGCCCCGTTGTGCAGGAAAGTATATGAGACATGAAGATTCCCGTAAAGGAGATGCTGTAAGGAGCCATACAAACCTCTTCACCAGAAGTGCTGAGCAGAACCACGTTGCCCAAATTATCGCCTGTCACCACAGTGCGGCAGCTGGCTGAAACATCAACGCTGCAGTACCAGCAACTAGAGGGAAAGAGACAAAAATCAGTGCTGCCTCCCACAGGCAGCTGAAGGCAGCTGAGCTCTGGTTCACATCTTGTCCCTTTCTGACAAAGGAGACTGCAACTGACTGTAATTGCCATCTCCTGCCTGATCTGATGGCCCTGAACATCAGGAAGGGGGCTGGTTTATCAGCAGTGCTTGCTTTTGGTGACTGAATATGAAACAATTTCCAAGTAATTTGTGAAGTGTTAATTAAATAAGAGTGTGACACGTGGGGACAGTGGAACATAACGAAGGCTGAAAAGTCCCTTGGAGCCTGCACATGGATACACCTTGGGAAAGATCAGAACACCCATGCAACATTGCCAAACATACAGAAACAGCTTTAAAATAAGGTTTTCCACAACACAGTGAAGCAGCAGTAAAGAAAAGACAGAAGCTTTGGATTGGAAAGTTGCACCTCTAAACTGTCTGAACTTCATGCTCCAAGAAACAAAACTGAGTAGAAGCCTATCTGATAAAGACGTATTTCTTAACCCCAGCTCTGCTGGGAGGGTAGGGCCAGTGAGAGTAAAACTGGGGTCCTTTGGGAAAGCTTCACTTGCAATTCATTGCAAATTATTCTTGAATTCAAGGCAGTGGGAATTAGCATGGTGAGGCTGAACGCTCCAGAGGGCAGTAGGGTTAACTCAGTAAGCTGAAACTTTGACTCCAGGAATGTTTTTTGGCCTTCCTCTGCTGCCTGAGCTGCTGCACACAAAGCGCCCAGAACACTGATCACAATGAAGAGCAGAAAGGATGTTCTGCTCTTCTCACCTCACACTTTATACAGTAAAGCTTTGTCAGTACCTGCAAGACAGGAGATGGTGTCACCAGAAATAACACCAGAAGGTGCATGCAGCGCACTCAGCTACTGCAAAAACCTAGGTGCCCTGGGGCTTCCTAGCTTGTCACCCACCCTGCAGTGCTGGAGCTGGGGCCAGGAGCCTATCTGTGAGCTTCCTCACAGGACCACTTCACACCAAGGATCTCCTAACACTTGCAAAGAAGCAGATGTTAGCGAGCACGAGCAGAGCCGCAGCACTAACCCAGCGCTAAGGGTTAACCATTAACCACAGCATTAAGGAGCAGAGATTCAGCCTTGCCCTGCTCCCTCCTCACCAAACGTTATGGAGCTCATGGCCACAGTCCGGGGCACGGGAGATCACCTGCACCGCTCTGCCCTCAAGGTCCTGCAGGCTTAGGGTGCCATCCCCTGATGCCACATAAAGCTTCACTGCCTCATAAGGACTGAACTTGATGTCTCCAAGAGAATCTCCCGGCCCCTTCTGGAATACACACAAAGCCAAAAGGCATCAAGGTTAGAGAGGGAAAAAAATCTTAACACAACTCATCTCCTGGAACACGCTGCGGGTTTCCCAAGGCACGATGCTCCGCTTTCTGACAGGGGATGCACATAAAATCTTTCTGATCTGTTTCAGATCTGAGCACATACATTCTGAGCCTCTAGGTTCAACCCCAACAAGTTGAACTGCAAACACCATTAGCAGCAGTGCTTCCTCTGCTGCTGAGGGAAGGACAAATCTGCACTGAACCACCTGGCTCAGACCAGGCTTAGGAGATCAGAAGAAAAAACAGCACCACTGCATGCAGAAGCTACCTAACATCTCACAACAGCCCTACACCAAGCTTTTCTTACAGAGGCTTTGCTCACCAGTTCACTACAGCCTACTTCCCGTGCCTTATCTAGTCCTTCGCAAAGTATCAGCAGGCAGCACAAGAGCAGTGCCAGGAGAAATTCTACTGCTAGCTACAAGGCACAAGAAACTTAATGTTTTTTCCCATTCCATCTACCAAGGAAATGTGGAAAACATACACAAAGACAGAAAAGAAGGATGCAGACTGGAAGGCCCCAAACCCTGATGTGCACTCCATCTGCTGCTCACAGAGCAACCATTTAATAAAGTACACATCAGCTGTTAAGAGGCCAATGAAGATGAAAAGCCCGCCCACAGAGCTTGCCTGTCCTCACATCAGCAAAGAAAGACTGCATGTCCTTTCACATCCAGGCATTACTGTGACAGGGAGCCACTGGGATACGAGAACTTCCTGTCCCACCTTGCCTATCTGACCAGTCATCCCAGCACCACCAGGGCCCACCTGCTGCCTTAAGACAAGACTGCAGCTGGAACAGCCGCTTTGGAACACAACCACGAAAGCTGCTACCAGAAAGAATCAGGTGGAGAAAAGTAAAGAGGAGGCTAACCCCATTTCTCTCACTTACCTATAAGCACTGAAGCAACTAATTGAAGAGGTCAGGTTTCCTCATGAGTCCACAGAATAATGTGAGAGGGTGATTCTAAACCCAGGCAGATAGAATTGCCTCTAGAGATTCATCTCCTCATTCCTCTGGAGAATCCAAGTCTTAATTTTGATATTATATATAAGAAGCACCAAAAGTTAGGGGGGATGACCTGGTGTGATCCTTATGACATGTACCACTTAAAGCCAGTGGTGTTTGTGGAGAAGTACTGAGGGGACCACAGATTGCTCTGTAAAAGCCATCTGGCAGCGAGCAGCACTGCTACCAACTCAAGTGGTCAGAAGGTCCCCAGGGCAGAGCCACAGAACATAGAGCTGAGGAAATCCACCCCACACTCCCACGTGTAACAGGTAGTAAGCAAGCATCTATGGCCTTCCCCTTAATGCGGAAGAGCTCTCTCCTACCCACCACCCCATTTCAGAGAAAAATAAAAAGGGAGAGTGAGCCTCCTCAGAAGGGAGAGGACTCTTGAAATTTGGAGGGTAAAGGAGGTCTACGTGGAGAAGAAGCCCAGCTCCCACATATTAGAGACCAGCATATCTCTCTCTCTCTGTAGTGCTCCTGCCAGCAGGACACAGAGGCCCAAAACATTGCTGTATTTCTTACTCCCAGTCCTCGGAGATGGTGAAGACCCGGAAAGTATTGCCATTAAAATCCTGCAGGGTGGTAGTGCCGGCAACTGACGAAGTGTACAGCTGGCTAGGGTTAAAAGGGTTAAACTTCATTCCTGTGATGGCCCCTCCAGCTCCCATCTACAAGGAAGGGGATGAACAAAAGAAAAATCCACTGAGTGATGGGGAAGGAGGAAAGCGTGTTCTGTAAGTCTGCATTCTCTGCTACATTCTTAACAGCAACAGCGAAACACACCACAGCCCTCCAGGAGAGGCAGACAACCATGCCTTCCCGCATGACAGTTGTCTAGGCAGCTGCCCTCCCAGAGAATAGACCTGCAGCTCCTCCAGTCCCCCAGCAACACGCTCCTTGGCTGACATCACACTATTAACAAAAAAAGAAATATAACCCTGGAATTTTTGGAGGATAGAATTCCTTCCAGTGCACACCTATGTTAATTTAGGAAGGGACAAAAGAGTCTTTTAGAGTCCCTGTAGGAATGCCAATGGCTGAACACACTATGGGGCATGCAAGCTATACAAACCACTCATTCTAGCTTAGTTTTTTACTTCAAATGAAGGAACTTTGTTTCTCTCCACTCAAAGATGTTTCTTCATCTGACACAGAAAAAAGGTGAGCAGAGAAAGATCAAGGCCTAAAACAGACAGACCTTCTCTGCCTATTTGCTTCTGGCATCCCTTTAAAATAATTGTTTTGCCAGTTGCTGATTTTTTCCCCACTGAACACACATCAAATACTGTTTCATTATGAATTTACTCAACAAGCCTCCATTCTCCCTAGTGCTAGAACAATCTGGAACTTAACAATGACATGCTGCTGCATCTCAGTCCTGCCCCATGGCTGGCTACTCTGCAGCCCAAGACCTCCATGTGTTTCTCACAACAGATCTCAGTTTTGACCTGCAGATACTTGGTGGTGCTCCAGTTTTCCCCTCCTACCCATCCCACACACCCAGAGACTTACTTACCCCTTTTATAAAGCAGGTTTTAGTAAGTACTTCATAGTCCCACAGAATGATGTCTCCACCTTTGGAACCAACAGCTACAGTACTTGGGTGTGTTGGATGCCACTCCAGGCATGTCACTCTCCTGTCAAAGGGACTTGCTGTTCGAAAGAGGCGGTATGAGGTCAGAGAACGCAGAAAGGGCAGCTGTAGACACTGTTACAAAGATAAAAGATAATTATGACTTCTGCAGGGATCCCTGAGTATCTCTGAATGAGGAGTGCTTGCAATTTCTAATCACCACCAGTTGTAAGACATTCACAGCAAAGGCTAAGCTCCTCTGTGCAAAGAGTACATGCTGTCCCCAAGGGAAACAATCAGGACCACGCAAATCCACATCAACCACAGCACTCAGAAAGCAACAGCGAAGTGAGAGATACCATGCTTTAAGTGACGTACAGGGAGCTAAGCCTCTTGGGCTGAGCTAAGAGGGCAGGATAACTAATATTAATGAGGGAGGGTAACGTCTCCCTGTCAGAAATAAGACCTTGAGGACTATGTCATTGGTGCGCATGTAGAATGTTACACTTCACCTACAGCTACAATGTTATAGGCCTCCATCCAAATTGCTTGCAGCTTAACAATACAGCATTAAAAAAAAAAAAAAGAGTTAGGACATCCAACAGGTCATGAAGGAGGAACTCCTCACCTGTCTGAGCTGTGCCCGGATGGAGCCTCCCAGCATGTTCTGGTAGACATAATGAACAATGCTGCACCGCTGTGCCAGGTGATGGAAAAGGGCTCTGCTGTTTCTCGTCACAGACCCACCTCCACTCCGACCTGCCAGAGAGGAAAAGAGTAAAACTTACTGGGAGCCAATGCCGGTCATGCTCATTCACTAACATGGGAAGACATCTGCATTTGCTGCTACATCCATGAAGAGCTTCAGCCACAAGTGAAAAGACTAAATGACTCTTATATGTCTAAGGTGCAAGCAGCCTTTGCAGCTATGGAGCCCAGTGCTTCTTCCCACAGGCTGCCAAACTTTGTGTATGCTTCCTCGTGTTAAAACTTCCTTCTGCTAGCCAAAGATTTAGCAAAAAGACAGCACGAGAGGGAGGACTAAAGCAAACTCTCAGGTGGTGCATCTCTTGGACAGTGTACAGCTTGAATGGTTCGTATCCAAAATATGCTGAGGCCATGCAAAGCCCCAGCAACTTGGCAATATGCAGTGGGACTGGGTGAGCCCCTGTGTACAGGGGAAAGAGGGTCAGACTTGTGAAGAGCAGAAATGTTACACCTGATATTTCCCCAAGTGTAGCGATAGGAGTTCCCACACAGTTCCTGAAATGCCTGCTTGTGAATGAGAATATTCTATCTGCTTGTGCTGTAGCCCATACAGCCTGCCTACAGCACTGTGAGGTTTGTTTTTGATAATAGACTTGCTGACGCCTCATCGCCTGAAAACCTTTCTGTTCAGGGTGATTTTTGCTGAGAGCACAGCATGCTCCTACATTTTGTTCATGTTCCAAGTTTTATCTTCAGGGACCTTTAGATAAAAACAAGATCTGTTTGCAGTCCCATGTCTATGATCTAATCATCCCCATGGCAATAGACTGTAACACCTCAGTAGATCTAGATGTCAAATGAGAAAGATGCCTTTGTTAAACAAAAATGCTATTTTCATTTAAGGATACAAATGAAAAATCAGAAGACCAGAAACATAAGGATCATTCTGTGTGATTAGCACCTAAACAAAATCTTCCTTTAATGCAAGCCTGGAGCCTAGAGACTAAACTTCTTTATTCATATGCCAACATAGTGCTAACACTTGCCACACCTGTGGAAGTGGGCATAAAAGGATTTGTATTTTAATTCCTTTTTTTTTTTTTTTTTTTTCCTCCACGGAAGAATTAGCATCCACAGTTCCTTCTTCAGAAGGGACAGAAGGGGGCATATTTTTTCAAATTGAGTTTGGTTACAAAGGATAATTTACTAAGAAAAAACTTCAGACCTTTTTAGAATCTGCTGTAGGAAACACTTAAAACAGATTTCAACTGCAAGGAACTGGACCTGTCTTACATAATTCAGAAGAAAAAATATTTTTTTTTCCAAAATATTAAAATCAATATATAAAACAGTAGTGTTACGATTTTCTCTGGGGGTTTGGATGTTTTTCCTCACAAAATATGTATAAAGAACAGAAAAGCTCAAATGCAAAGGTCTTGGTCTTTTTAAGAAAGGTCTTCAGGAAAAATAAGATTGGTCTCTTTTTCCTCAAGCTACTAACCACATCCAACTCCCTCTGAAACTTAGGGGAGCTACAGGTGCTCACTGAATCTGAAAATCAGGCCGTGAAGTTGAAATGAAAACCACATAGCTAAGTCAACTACAGAAGAAGCTTTAACTATCCACAATTACATACAGAACTCCTTTCCAACAAGAGTGTTTTGCCTCCATGACCACTGTTCACACTGCCAACTGCTCCAAATTTTGTAACTCCTACTTGCTTTAGGAAGTTAGAATATGCACAGATCAGGTGGAAATGCCAGTGTAGACTGCACGCTGTAGGATACCAACCTTACAGCTATGAAACCGCATTAAGAATTAAATGCATGGAAGAAAAAATGATTCATTACCAAGGCTGTCTGTCCTACAGTAAAGCAGGTATCTGGTAATTCAGGAATTCCACAGAACTCTCCAATGTGCTGTGATGGCATTATCAGCAGGCAGGCTTCTACCAGGGGGTACGAAGTCTCAAAAATGAAGGACAGACGTGCACAGACACTCTCACTAGACAGATAATTGGAGGCTGCACTACCCCGATACATGTCTGTGTATCACTTGAATATGTAACAGTCATCTGAACATGACTCCTGGCATTCTCCTTCAACCAGTCAATGCCTGTGATTTAGGGTAAATCTGGTTGGGACAAAGTAAAGAAATGTTACCGATTTTCTCTAGGGGTCTGGATGTTTTCCTCAGAAACAATTTCTTTGCTAGTGGTTCGTTCTCTAGTTCCTTGTAGTCCAGTTTCCTTTTCCCAGACGATTTTGCCTCTTCTGACCAATGCTCATGTGCCCTCTCATGCTTCTTGTCCTTTGGCTGATTAACCGGAGCCATTCTGTCTGACCACTAGAAACAAATAAAGCATGGAAGGTAAGACTGTCACAGATTTTTAACCAGACAACAGAGAGGAAACCTGGAGTGAAATTTATCCCAGTAGCCTGGAAGTAGTGATTATACCTGTAGCCTCTTTCATCAACATGACAGTAGCTTTTTGTTGTGCTCTGCTGGAGAGGGCAACAGGTTCAATAAACTCTTCTTTGTTGCCATATGAAAATGAGTGTATCCTACAGAAGTAGGGTATGTTTTGACAGATGTGCTTCTGCAGAAATTTTAAGCTTAAAACCCACAGATCTGCATAAAGCACATCTGTGAAACCACATAATGCCCTAACTGTTCCTGCAGCAGCTCACACTGAGCTCTTCAGATTCAGCTAAGGAAAAGGACTGAGCTGTTACGAAGACGGCCAAGGCTGACTGCTTTCCCACCGAGCATGTTCAGACGACACTTCCTACTGATATTTGGGCTGGGCTCCTCCGCTGCGCGGCAAACACACTTCAACCGCTCTTCTCCCCGGCGGCTCGCCTGTGGGCCCCCACGACGCCTGCGGGCACGGCGCGGGGCTGCCCCAGCTCTCCGCCTCCTCCTCCCGGCTGACGCGCGCCGCATCCCCGGGGGCTCCTCGGGGAAGAGCCTGCTCCGGGCCGGCCCCCCGCTGGCTCCGAGCTTATTTAGGGACCAGCCGTGAACGCCTGCGGCGGCTGCGCCCGCGGGCGGTACGGAGCCCGAGCCTCCCCACACGGCGCCCTCCCCGGGACCCGGCCGCGCCGCCCCGCTCTCACCTGCGCTCCTCCGGCCTCCGCAGCCCCGGCGCGGCCCAGGACGGCGGGCGGCAGCCGGCCCCTCCCCGGAGCTTTCATAACCGGGGCGGGGAGGAGCGGGGGGGCAGCGGCTGCCGGCCCCGGGAGCGGCGCCGAGCTCTGAGGCGGCCTCGGCAGGGCCCCGCCGCCATCTCACGGCCCCGGCCCTCAGCGCCGCCGGGCCCGCGGCCGGCCCCAAGCGCGGGGAGAGAGCCTCTGAGGCGGCCTTGGGGGGTTAGTGTCGGCTTCTTCGGGACTTGTGCTCTTAGAGAAGTGATCAGTTTCTGCGATGCTATTTTATTAATTCGTTTATTAAAGCTGCGTGGGGAGGGCCCAAAATAGATCAACCGAACAGCGACCGAAAAAAATAAGAGATGCTATTTAAAAACACGACTTTCACTGCAAGATGCACCTGGTGTCCAGCTGTGATAGAGCTCAACAGAAAAACACGTGCTTTAAAGCTGGGGGAAAAGTCACGTCCTGATCAACTCAGGGACTACCAGACCCTACCCTGGGCAGCACAGGAGAGAGAAAGAAAGACGATCCCCAGCTGGAAGCACACACACCTCCTTCCCTCTCCATCCCTGAGGGAGGCTGCTGCCTGCCTTGCCTCCAGAGCAGCAGGCATCCCATGCTTCAGGTCCCCGTCAATATTCTGAGTAATAACATCCAATCATTCACACATCTGGCTGTGTGGTCCTAAAATATCTCTGTGTAATCACTCCTGCAATTGTAGGGTTTTTTGTTTGTTTGTTTGTTTGTTTGTTTTGGGGGGGCAGGGCGTTTAGTTACCTATACATTTCCTCACATGTCAGGAAAGGAACTGAAAAACTACTAGGAGAATCTACAAAGAGCCAAACTCCAGACCTTTCTGCTGCACTACAACAATGTTGTATTAGTTGCTAGTATCCTAAAACTGAGTATCAGAATAACCTGAAAAAAAAAATCATAACCGCTGACAGACATGTCAGTTTTGACATGTTAACAGACAACATGTCAGGCAGTTTTGAACATGTATGCCAACCTGACCATAGTCTTACCAAGCACTTTTGTAATACACAGCGTTCTTCTGAGAATTGTACCCATTAACAAAAAATAGCAAGAGCAATAACTGAAAGTATTTACCTGCTTTCCTCAGATGCCTTGAAAGCTTGATTTCTGGGAAAGGAAACTACTTTAGAAAAATAGCCTCCTTGTCTTGACAGTGATCAATGGTTTCATCTACAGGTCTGCACAAGTCATCGTCATCAGAGGCAGAACCTGTGGAGGTCATCAGGAATCACCAACAAATCACCAGTTAAAGGACATAAATCTTAACATCCTCTGTTTTTCACATACAGTAAAAGGTGTACATTTCTAAGTCTGTAACTGAAGACAAATGCCCCGATACCAACTCTCTTCAAGCAGATTGAAAGACTTGTATTGCTTCCAATGATCTATGTATTAATCCCAAAGTAAACTCCAATGGTGTCATCTAGGTTACCTCCAGCCATGTTGTGTACTTCCTGTCCCCATTCCTTTCATCTTCCAGCGTTTGCTTCCCTGCACAGAGGGCACGCACAGTAACCTACGGGTTTCCTCACTGCGCTGTCATGGTTAGCATTTTCTGTCAATTACTAACACCGCATTTGCTTTCTCTCTCAAGAGTCACCAGATTATTTTTGTGATCTGCAGAATAGCAGATCACAAATCATGCACAGCAGAAAGGCCACTGGCACAGGGTGCCGCCAATTAGTACTGGTATGCCAGTACTAAGCAGACGTGGTACAAAGCAGGCCAGAGAAAGAGTAATTTGAAAATAATATTCTGCTATGTATTTACAGGCTCATACTCTTCAAACTAATGTATGCAGCCAAGTCAAAGGAGTGTAAATATGCATGGGCTGGATATTAGGCTTGATTTTACAATGCCTTCTGTCTGATGTATGCTCTTGTTGAGGTTCCACCTTAGTTATAGATCACAGTTCTCTCTTAGAGAATGAAGCTGTCTTGTTGCTGGGTCTGGTAAAGCTATATTCTGACTAAGACCGTCAACTTCATGGTATTTGTAATACTAGTTGGTATTTTGCCTCCTTGTTGCCAGGATCTTTTTCCAAAGCATGAATGTTTTTGGCTACTTTAGTCTGACTACTGATGTAAAGAGTACCATTACAGCAACCTGAGTTTTGCCCACAGATGCAAGCAAGACCTATACTCTGCTAAAAGGTAGGAAAAATTTTCAGTCGCCAGGAGATAAGAGTAAATATGCTATCTAACCTCCTTCTATCCCATGACCTTTACTAGGCTGCCCTACATCAGGAAAAAGAGCAGAAGTATTGCTGTTCTAATGATCTTGTTTACCTGAGCACTCAATTTTCCCTAAGCAATTCCAGTCTTAGAGGAAAGGAGCGTAACAGCCATGTTACGTAGTAGCCTCGCCACTTAGTCAGCACTGGGGACAGCCAGATCCGAAATGGAAGGCATCTCAGATGCTCAGTGCATGGGGTATCAGTATCAAAATCTGCATAGCGTAAAATAAGGGAAATGCTGGATAAAGAATATTAATGAATTACAGATTTTTGCTTTCCCCTACCTCACTAATGTATGTAAATTTAATAATGGCATTAAAATCTCGTATTTGATTTAGAGAATCTTTATGCCAAAGAATTGGCATTGGTTTTGTTCATGTTTTTCAGGGATAGTTTATTATTTTTAAAACAAAAAATATTATTTTAGTAAGATAAAAAGTTAATGCTTATATTCTCAGTGATAATTAACTTCTAGGGTAAGATAAATGTCTCGAGTCACTTTTTGAAAGTACACTCACTGTTGTACCACATCCAGTGACATATCATGGGGAAAGTGAACTGAGGATTGGCCCCAGGGCAAAATAAGTGGAATGGTTTCTAAGATCTCCTTTCTAAAAGGAATTCATAGTCTCTGAAGGGCCTCTGTAGAGGTACTTTTCTACCTCCTATAAAACTTGGGGCAGTTGTAAAGAAAACATCCCTGGACTGCTCCAGAGAAGTGGGAGCACAAATTTATGGCATGTTCTTTCCTTTCTCGCTCCTGTAAGGCTCTCAAACTTTCCTCTCTCCACTGATTGCATAAACATCACGGCAAACTCACAGTTGGTCCTTGGAGTTGGGTCCCAAGTCTCTTGGAACCAGTCGAGAGGAGAGGGGCCAGCAAGGCCTCCAGGCGCTCTCTACACGCTCTGTCCCAGCGTCATGGCAAACCACACCCGAGGCCTGGCGCTAGAAGTGGAAACTCTGGCACGCAAACCTCCTGGTAGTTCAAAAAAGCTGGCTTCAACCAAGAGACTCTGAAAAGATGAGGTCTGGGTTATTCAGGAAAAGGTTTCCAGAGGAGAGAGCGAACGGACTGAGTCAGCTCTGAGGGATTGAGCCAAAAGGCCACCAGGCTGAGCAGCAATGAAGCTGCTCCCCAACCCCAGGAGAGTGCCCCAGCCTCACTCAGAACCGGGGGATGGGGTCTCTGTGTGGGCACAGGCCGGCTGCAGCTCGCAGTAACTCATTAACCGAGCCACAGCCCTGCAGACAGGGCAGGAGCCCAGCTCCCTAAGCGCCGCCCGGGCAGCGCCTCACAGGGCCCTCAGGCACCCGCCATGCCGGGGGGGACCCCACTGGGCACCCCCCAAGTGTTTTAAGCGACACCCCATGCAACAACACCCCGAGCCCCTGCCCATGATGGGACAGCGGGAAATCCAGCACCGCTCCCCCGACCCGGCCCCACCTGCCCGCACGGTCCCGTTAATGGGCTGAGGAGGGGCGGGCAGGAGGCAGCCCCACCGCCCCCGGCCTGCCCCGAGCCCCGAGCCGGGCCCGCCCCGCCGGGAGCTGCTGGAGGCGGGGCGGGAGCCCCCGCGTCCCGCGGCTGAAATAGGGGGAGGGCCCGGCCCGCTCCCAGCCCAGGTGGCCGCTGCCCGCCGAGCCGAGCCGCCTGCGAGGTAAGCGGCGGGGTCACCTCCACCGGGACGGACTTTCCGCCCCGTTCTCCGGGGGGAGCCGGGGGGTCCTGGTGGCTCCTGCCCGCGGTGGGCGGCCGCGAGGGGAAAGTTTCCTCGCGGGAAGGGGGCGGCTTGGGGGTAGGCGCTGCCCGGCCGGGCGCTGCCTGCGGGCGGGGAGCGGCACCGAGACCCCCGGGTGGGGACGGGGTTGTTCCCTGGCAGGGTGTTGGCGGGGGGCACTCCCGGCAGGGCTCCGCAGCCCCGTTCCCCTCGCAGCCCGGCCGCCAGCCTGACCTTCAGCGGGCGCCCGCGGCTGGCGCTGGGGGCTCCGCGGGCCGCCCCCGCTCCCCCCCCCCGGGGCCGGCGCCTCCGCCCCGCGGCGGGCACAGGGCCCCTTTGTGGCGGCCCCGCGCCCGGCCCCTGCCCGCTCGGAGCGCGGAGCCGCGGGCTCAGGCGGCGCCGTGCTGAGGGGCGAAGCGGCTCCCCCGAGGGCTGGGGGCTGCCCCTTGTCTCTTAGGGGGGAACTTTTCACCGTCCCCCCTGCCGTGAGCTGGGCGGTCCCGGCCCTCTCGTCTTCCTCCTCCGTCCTGGGGTCGGTGGCGGGGAAGGGGAGAGCGGGGCTATGCTGGCGGTGCCCGGCCTGGGGCAGGACAGCGGGGTTACTGTGTCCTCTGCGGCCCGGGGCAGGCGAAAGCTGATAAACATGGAGGGTATTAGTGGGCCTGAACGCCCGGTGCTCGGTCTACGATTTGTCACCGTTCGCAGGAGGAGGGATCTGCCATCTCCGTGAGGCTATCAATAAGCAAAGTTAGCGTGGCCCAAATGCGTTAACCAGTTTCGCCGCTTTTTGTGCCAACTATGTGTGCTTTGCTTGCTTCAGTTCTTCAAGCTCTGAGTCGTCCCTAGGCGTAGGGGTGAGGAGGAGGTTAGCGGACCACCTCCAGCTGCGTGCTGCTGGCCCTAGGATGTGGTCTGGCCTCCTCGTCCACCCTGCAAACCTCCGCACCCAGCGGGTGCTTTCTGCAGTGGGAGACCAGCCTCTCTCCTCTTCAAGTCCACTGCTGATCTAATTTGCACACAGGTATCTTTGATACTGCAGTAATTGATGGCAATACAAAGCCCTAGCAGAGCCTCCTGCTCCACCCTGGAATTCAGATGTCACCCAGAAGCTGCTAAGCCTCACGACGATTCAAGCAATGTTCAGTGCGTAATGGGTGCAGAATGCACGGCTGCAGCGTGTAGGCTAAAATGACAGGGTCCGGACGGTCCCGGCTCCAGGTGTGAGCTGGTCCCTGGGTGGAGTCAGAACGGAGCTTCTCCCAGCACATTGCATAACTGAGCACATTCCTTTTTGGGAGGGATTCACCTTTCTGTGAAGTGTACAACATGCTCCGTGTGAGACGGAGTGTGTTCTGCTTTGGCAATGCTTTGTGTTATTAATAGTGCCTCACAAGAAGTTCCGTAAAATATTTACTAGATCGTACTTCCAGTTGCAGCTTGGAACGGAGTGAGCGCCTGAGCTGGGTTAGCTGCATGCTGCCTTCCCTATTCTGTGCCTGCTGTATTGTATTGCTTTATTGTTTTTTGATCTGTTTTTTTTTTTTTCCTGACCTGTGAGTTTGCGTTTTTCTGGCTTGCCTGCACTTGTTCCATGAAGGACTGTCTTCCTTCTTGGGTTGTAAAGAGTGGTAACTTCACTGTGTTGGTAGGTGTAAGTGCTCACCTGGGACTTCATCATCAAACTTCAATGAGTAAGGACTGTGTGTGAGCTGGCTGTACCAAAATGCCTCAGGTCCTTGGCAGACTGTGTGTAACCAAATTATAAAAGCCTGACAACCTTGTGGACCTAAATTCAGCTCTTTAGAGGACAGTGGTGCTTTTAATCATTCTAGGTCATTATGGATTATACAAGAACTCGCCTGACTTTTTGCCGCTTTCCATGGATGAACATGAGCTTACAAGCCATCACCACCTCTAAAAATATATATTTGTATATGCACATATTAAGATTCAACAGTGCAGTCAGGTATATCTGTAATGTGACTAATCTTAGAAGGGGACTGTAAAACTGAGAAACAGATGAGGCACCATACTAGGGGCAAGATCAGCTCCTGTTAAAAATGTCGTATCTCAGGGTGGCAAATACTATATATTCTTCATTCCAGCAATTTTGAGGGCTGGAGATTATTCAGTTGTTGTTTAAACTGTTTGGTTCATGTGATGGCTGGCATCCAGGGATTGAACTGGAGACCTCTAAAGTATCTGCCTATAGTCTGAGTGGAAAAAACTATGCTCTTGATTAGAAAGCAGTACTAAACTGCCTCTATTTTTTTCCATCAGCTGATCAGTAATATGTGAAGCTAGGCTGCTCATGAGAGTTCATGGGGAAATTCCTAAACAATAGGAGAGCTGTTTAAGCCCTTTGAGGCACTCTTATCTTCCTAAAACAGGCTTTCTGATCGGGCAAGCTATTTTATCATACTTGCATAGCGTGATGGGTGTAGATGATGCTGTATGACAGGGAGCTGTGTCAGAGAGATTAAAAAAAAAGCCTTAGTCTTAATCTGAAGGCTGTAGTGGGTGAGACAGAAAACAGTGACTAGTGTATTGGGGGGGTTTCATGAAGAATTTGGGCTTCAGCTCTTTGAAGAGTAACAGAGAGCTTTGCATCCTTGTTCAGAAGCTGTTCAAGAGATAACTTATTGCCTGCTACCTTGTGGCACAGTGAACACTAATTTAACATCCAAATGCCTTCTGACCATCTGGGCACAATTTTTTCCAGCACAATGTGTAATGTTAATGCGAAGAGCCTGGTGTGCCCCTCAGCTGTAATCATCCAGCTTCGTTTCAGTGACTCGTACAAGAGTTTCCTGTCCCTTCAAGCTGAAATGTGGGCTGAAGCTGGGTAATGCTGTGAAGCAACGTGTGTGACTGGCATCCTAATCATATTTCTGCCTTCAGTGGCTTCTCCTGTCTGAATGGCACAATGGGAAAGAGCCTTTCAGACTTGGGACAGTTGGAATTTGTGTGCTAAATCTGGTGGTTGTCATTGGGCATTGTAGTTTGCTCAAGAGGCATGTGAGGGATCTCCATGGTACCAGGGGCCTGGATCCAGAGGCATTAGGCTTGGGGGGGGATGTCATGCTCTCCTAGTAGACGATCGCAGTAGGACTGTTTATCGAGACCTGTCAGTAGGCTTTTTTCCAAGCTAGGGGAGTTAGAATTGCTGCAGACAACACAGCTGACAGTAAGTCTTCTGCCCTGTCCATGCTACGAGCTTGCCCAAGCTGTGTCTCATCTGTTTGTGGGAAGATGTGGTTCTTGCCTCCTAGGCTGTGGGGGATATGGTCAATCTTTTCAGTCACTGTAGATGATTATCTGTTGGCAGTAACTTCCTCCTCTGCCTCTGTATCCTTGCTGCTGAGCAAGGTGGTGTGAGACGGGCTTGTTACCCGACCCTGACAAGGGCAAGAAACCTTCATGGAGGACCTGGAGACAATGAGCATGTTTCACTTCTTGAATAATTCTAGATGTTTGTTTTTGCTTCTTGGAGTCCTTAATCAGCCATTTCTTGTACCAGCACTGCTTACCCCATTGCCTGGAAACCTCTGTGAAAGCCTGGTGTTGACACCAGCAGGCTTCTACCCCAATACAACCAACAACAAAAACATTTTTTTAAGCTGTGGGATAGGAGCTGCTTCCAGAAGCCACGAGGGAGGAAACAATGCCCACTGGATTGCTCTGTTTGTGCATTGATTTTAAAAAAGGTCCTGGTGTTCTTCCCTCACATGTCTCTTTGGGTCCTGAGGATTAGAAACTGAGATCTGTGCTTTGGCCAATGGGCTGAGGAAGCAAATGACATTCCAGCAATGCTCAGCAGTTGAAATTTATTCTGTGATATGTGCCCTTTGGACTGAGTAACACATTCCTTTGTAGCCTCTTGGAGTTTTGTTGATAACACCTGGAATATGAAGTATATTAATAGATGAGTTCTTCAGCTTGATATTCAAAAATGTATCTGAAGAGACAATACTGAAAACAAGGACCAGATTCTGTGCAGGTAATCTGAAGGTAGACAAAAGTTGCTGCAAGACATACTGTGTGTGATCTCCAGGATGAACATGTGAGGTATGAATATTCACAGTGCAGGATAGTTCTTGATGGCTGCCCTTTTCAGCCTTGTTATCTGTGCGATCTCCAGGAAATATGTCAAAAAGACATAGCGTACCTTTACCAATAGACTATTTACAAAGTGATTGAATCTGCTAAATGCTTCTTGGACCAGGTGATGCTATGAAGGGAATCTAAATTACTGAATGTTCCCTACACTCCACAGAGCAAAAGTTTTTTTTTTTTTTTCTGGGACCAGGCATGTAAAAAAGAAGGCTCTGGTTGTGTAAAATAACTTTGTCTAACCTCCTGCCTGTAGTCCTTCCACTTCATACGGTACTGAAGGCTGCCTTGCGCTTGCATCTTTGCACTGTTTGGGTGTTCCTGAGAGGAAGCAACTGAGGAAACCTATCTCTGGTGACAAAAGGTGACCGAAGAGCTTTGCTATTGTCTAAGTGCAGGAACTGACCACAACATAAAGCATCACACTCACTGCTTCTGTTCTACCTCTTTCTTCTTGTTTACTGTAAGAGATGTTCTAGCACTCGGTCTTATTTTATTCAGCTTTCCTTCCAAAAAGTTGCTTGTATCCCCTTCCTCAGCCTGTTGGGGGACTGAGCAGGGAACAGGATGAACTTTGGAAACACCCTGATGAATTTTCAGGTTCTTGTCTGCATTATGTGAGTATTTGGAAGAAAAGCATTAATTGAAGCAACAAAGCAGGTTAATAAGACACATGAAGAGTGGTTGGAGGAACTGGAGTTCAGTCTGGAGAAGAGGAGGCTGAGGGAAGACTTTATCACCCTAAGTACCTGAAAGGAGGTTTTAGTGAGGTGGGTGTCAGTCTCTCTCTTCTGAGGTGGTAATTGGTAGGGTGTGAGGAGATGGCCTCAAGTTGCACTGGGGAGATTTAGAGTGGCTGTCAGGAAGAATCCCTTGATGGAAGAGGTGGTTAGACACTGGAACAGGCCGTCCAGGGAGGTGATGGAGCCCCCATCCCTGGAGGTATTTAAGAGGTGTGTGGATGTGGTACATAGGGGCATGGTTTAGTGGTGGACTTGGTAGTGTTAGTGTTAATGGTTGGATTTGATTAAGGGTCTTTTCCAACCAAAGTAATTCTATGATTCTGGCTAATAAACAGTATTAGTAAATCTGGTTTTACTTTCTGAAAGCTTCGTTGTGCATATGATTGCCATGTACTCTGTCTACATGACACAAATACTTGCCAAGTCCATCTCCCATTCCCCCCTTCCTTTAAAAGAGTTAAGTGAAACTCTGCATATTGGTAAAATGAAGCCAAGAGCTTCCTTGTATGTGGAGGTATGCAGAACTGCAGCTGGGTTAAATAAAAGTGCACCCTTCAAATGGAAGGGGCAGAGAAGCCTGGTTGGAGACATTGCCTTACTAAACTGCACAGTAGTCAAGGAACTGCCAGAGGCTTGGTGCTAGAATGGTGCTGACTGGCCTGCGGCTCTTCTAAAGGCTGTTGGGTTGCAGCCTGCTCCCTTAAGGCTCCTTAATGCATTCAGGTAAACTTGATCCCTGCTCTGGGGGTTACAAGGTGACTCAATCACAGGAGGAGAGTATTCCATTGATATAAACTACCTGCAGTTTCCTGAGGTTGGGGAAAAAGCAAACACCAGCATCACCCCATTATTTCTTTACTCTGGGCTGGATGAGGATGGGGCATTCTGTTCTGTTTGGATCACTGCTGTTCACATACAGATCTAAACAAAACTTCTTTACTCAAAGCCTGGCTGGAAGTGGGCACACTGGCTCAGCCTGCTGTTGCAATCTCCTTTAATACTGGAGATCTCCTACATCCTATTGGAAAGGAAAACAAAATTTTTCTTGGTGAAACAATTCCTGCCTGGTACAGCTATGTTGGTCAGGAATCTTAACCTTTAGATCAGCAGTGATGTGTTGGCAGAACTCTGTCCTGTAGCCTTGGCCTCTGAGAACTGGACAGGGAATAAAAAATATGGAAAGTATTTTGTCTGAACGCTTTAAAAAAAAAAAAAAAGAAAACCACTTGGTTATGGCATAGTGAGATGTCTGCAGGATATTAGCTTGGTCTGAATCTGGAGGAGACTGAGATAAAGAAGCTGTGGTCAGAAACTAGGGAGAGCACTGAAGCAGCACGTAGGCTCAGGAGGTCAGCACCTTAAGCGGAGGAGGATCTTGTCTGTATTTTTGTACTTTGGTATAACCATTGAGAACTTTGCTGGTGGACAGCCACACAGTCTCTAGAGAATCATTGTCTTGGAGACGAGCTTCTGTTAGAGGCTTGCACATAGCTGAAGTGACCTTTGTGTGCAGTTACTGCTCTGCCTGATGTCTTTGACCTCTCCCTGGCCGGAGAGATCTTTCTCTAAACTGCACTAGGCAGCCCTGGCAGGCTTCAGGGAGTGGCTGAGACACACTGGTTTGTAGGCCCTTTCCCAGGCAGGTGACTCCAGCAAGGGTGTGACCACAGCAACAGGGTAAGCATCTCGGAGGGATGTTTTGCTGGGTAGAAGTCATTTCAGGTATATAGGCTTCTTGGAGGATCTTGATGTCACTTGGTACTCCTCTAGCTGTAGAGATCTGGCCTCTCTCTGGCAGGTGTATCCACCTGTAACAACGTGATGGCAGTGGAGAGCACCTTACTGGGCATCGTTACAGTTCAGAGCTATTGGATGCCCACATGTAGAGATAAGGCTGGAAAGGAAACCCTGTCCCATGCTTTGTTTCATTCTTCCCATCAGGGACCTTCCTAGCACTGCTGTACCAGTAACAGTCCCATTTATTATGCTGCTGGAGTTCTGTGGTCTTTCCTGGCTTCAGCTCTAGCTCCTTTCTGACAACAGGTTATCAAAAAAAAAAAAAAGGTGTTTTCATGTCAGCAGCTCTGGAAGGGGAGGGTGGACTGTTGTCCTTTTGTGTCTTTGGGATGTTCAGATTGAAATGTTTATCTGCAACCTACACCAGAAGTGCCCTGGAGTGAAAACAAAACCTCTCCCACTGCCTGCTGTACAGGAAAAGTGACTCTTTGGGAATCAAACAGATGGGTTGCAGAAATGTCACACTGCTGCTTTGTGGTGTTATTGTCCTGAGGTAGAAATGAGCTAGTAGCCCATTCCTGATTAAAACTCTTGCTTAGCTTGTGTTGAACACCCCTATAGTAACTGGTCCGTAACAAATGTCTGTCACCAAAGCCAAGTTACTTGATAAATATAATTCAACTTTTTCCTTCATCTGCCTGGATCCAGTGCTTGCTGTTGTACTCAGGGACTCTCTGTTGGGCAGGAGGCCTTGCCTGGCACGGTGTACAAGCTCTGTTTCTGTGGAAGAGTTCCTGCAGGTCTGTATGCAGCAGCCCTTTAAGCAGTTGTAGCACTCAGAGGCTGGTTCTTGGCAAACCTAGGACAAGAATTGCTCACAAGGAGTCTCAGGAGGCGGTCAAGCAATGCACAGAAGTGATGCCTTGGGCATTTGGAGTCTGGAAGCACTAGAGTGTGGTGTAGAGGGAAGAGGATTTTTGTGGCTTACGTGCCGTAGGGAAAAGTTTCTGGAGTCAAGAAGAGTGATTATTACTATCCGGCCTAGAAGCTCTAATTGTGGATCAGGACCCTGTTGTACTAGTGTTGTGTAAACACGAAACAAAAAGGCCTGCTTAGTAGTGTGGTGCCAGATGCACACACTTGAAAGCAAAGGTTTTAGCCTGACCTCTTGGTCTGAGGGTGGGGAGTTGTGGTCTGAGATATGTGACTGACTGGAGCAGGGGTGAGATGGATGTGGTTAAAGGTAGAAACAGCTCTGCTGTGACCAGTGCTCTGGTGGTTCTTGTAGTGGAGCTCAGCACCAGTGAATCAGTCATGAGCCACTGCCCGTCTGCAACTGAAGACCAAAAGCTGTTTTGGGATAGCTTCTTACGTTGGTCAAAATAAGAGCAGATATTTGGGGGATGGAGGGGAATACCATTGTTTAAAACACTTAGCAGCAAGGCTTATATCTCTGCATAAATCTCATTTGTATGGTTTATTTTGTCTACTTGCCATTGCTGGTTGTGTCTATGATGCTCTCATCTGTAATCGTGCAGAAGAGAAGTGACTAGAGATGTAGGTGCTCTCTCCCTGATTCTCGGGAGAGTTCCTCATGCAGGAGCTGCTGTGAGGTCTCATTCACTTAACTGTAAGAAATGGATGAGGGAAGCAGGAGGGGAGGGAGACATTCCTCTGCTCTGCAAATTTAATGCTGGCCCCCTCTTAGCAGAGGTGGCAGTGGCATCAGAAAGTCTTGGTGTTGATCCACACAACTGCAGCTCATCCTGTACAGGCTCTGCCAACCCTCCTGAGTGATGTGGTGGCTCCTGTTCCATCAGGCTGTCCACAGGGTAGTGCTGTCATCTCCCCACCTTGCTGTAGAACTGCCTTTGGCACATGTAACACACTCATCTGTTTGCTTTTCCTGGCAAACTTGCGTTTTCCCTGGTCTCAAGCTCTTGGCAGCTCCCATAACATATGATGTTTGGGGAATAACCAGGCATGAGGGGGTGGAGTGGCAATCTATTTGCTCTTCTTGGGCTGAGGGTGACAGCAGCAGCTGTTCTTCAGCCCCCGTGTGCACTGCTAAGTACCATCCCTATGTCTGCACGCAGATCCAATTTGATCTGCTGACTGACATGGGCTCATGGAGTATGTAAAGTCCAGAAAAAGCCTGGCAGAAAAGGGTCCTCCTTGTTCTTTGACCTTTTTGCTTCTACCAGGACCCTTTTTTCTGGACTTCTATGAAGTCTATACAACTGCTATTGAAATAACCTGTTCTGCTGGGTGCTACTTGGGTCTTGAAGATTAACCTGTAGAAATGTTAAAATACTTTACTTGACCACCCAGCTACTGTGGTGGTGGTTTCAGTAGAGCTTTCAGCTGGGGGATGCTTTGCCATGTGTTATCACTGATGCTGAAAACTCACGTGTGTTCAAATGCGGGTTGGAGAAGATAATGGAAGATATTCATGGGGTGTTTCTGAGTTCATAGGTGCCACGTTCAGCTCAGGAAGTTCCTGTCAACAAATGGTTAGAGGCTTGGAAAGTACGCAGGGAAGCATCATGTATGCTTGCTCTGTTCTCCAAGCAAGGAAAAAATAGCTGCTTTTGGCCACTGGCTATGAAGCGTATGTGGTGACAAGGACCCTTAGTCTGATCCAGTGCAGCTACTATTATGTTTCAGAGCCTGCTAATCTTAGTGATAGTAAATCTGGTTACTTGGGTTAGTAACTCCCAAGAAATCTGAGCCATGCCTCCTTATTTTAATGTGAAAACTGTAGAAATAATGGATTTAGGTTCCTCCTTTCTCTAGTGACTGACCAAGCAAACAAGCTCGCTCTGACACACAAGCTTTCGACATTTACCCCTGAATTCTAGCATGCTGTAGTCAATCTGAATCGGAAACCAGAGATGGAAGGCATGTTTGTGATTCATTGCTTCCCGATAAAGAAGTGGGGATGGGGGCAGAGTGGGAGGGAAGGGTGGAAAAAGTGATACAATCTTAATGGGTGACATCTAATTGAGTTATGTCTTTATGAGGAGAAGCATGCTTGGTTTTAAACATAGAGTTACCGGGTCTTTTGTCTCCTTTTCATCCTTAAGGAAAAGGGATAGGAAGAAGTGCACATCTACTCTTTCCTTCTTTTCTTGAAGCCTGCCATGTCTAAATGTGCGGCAGCAGTGCGTGGAGGCAGTGGGCTTTCCTACCAGATGCTGCACAGTGAGGGGGGTCAGGCCCCACCACCCTGTGCCTGGGGTGTGCTTATTTTAGGCCTTGCTGGCTTTGGGCTGTTCCCTTTGCTCAGCTGTTGTGATGCTGCTACCTTTCCCGCACAGTGCTGTCATGCTGCCCCAAATAGTTTCTATTTTAACTTTCTCTGGGGCTAGGTCTTGTGACACAAGGATTTGGCATCTCTCCTACGTGCTGGAACGTGGCATCTTTGGAGGCACAGTGGCTGCAGCTGCTATATCAGAGGGTGCCCCTCCTAGTAGCTGGCAGGAGGGGGACACCCCATCCCTGCTCTGGGGTTGGGATGTGTCACAACAGGCAGCATCCCTGCAAGGAGGCAGCACTGTCTAACTGCCTGTCTCTTTCTCTCCTCCAGTCTGTTGTAAGGAGTTTGAAGAGCTCGGGACATACTTGCCAGCTTCCTGCTGCTCCCCTGTCATCTCCCTCTCAGGTACGTGGTCACTGGGGGCAATGCCGAGCTGCGTGACCTGGAAGCACGTAAGATGGCTTTGCAGCCTGCCGAGGGAGGGTGGGGAGGGATGGTGGGGTCAGCTGGTGGCATGAGTGGAGATGTTCTTCAGGTTTCAGAGCTTGTGCACCTGAGCATCACGTCTCATTTAACAGCTTGATTGTGTGACTGGAGTTCGGCACTTTCAGCCTTCTGGGGAAACCCAGAGGAACAGTGTTAACGTACTTCTGACAGCATACTGGGCAAACAGAGCCCAATTGTTTCTGGAAGAAACAGAGGAAATTCCTGCAGCCTGTGTTGGGGTGCTCATGAGGTGGCTCACACTACAGCAGACACTCTGAGAAGGATTTGCAGGAGGTAGGAGACAGGCACTCCTGACCTGATCTTCAATTCTGCTGTGTGCTCTGTGGGCTGGCAGAATGAGCAGATACCTCTCTGGGGTGTGAGGGAAGCTTTTTATAACTAGGAATGTGCAAGAGGAGAAGTGGCAGCAAAGGACATCCATGCTGCATTAACCCAGGCTTGCCCAGAGGGAGTGGGTTTGTGTGTGAGCAACTGGCTTGGGCCTCTTTCCATTACTCCTCATTCCTGCACAAAAGCATCCTTGAACCTCTCCCAGAGTTTTCAGAGTCACACCACATCAGGAGCAAAGCAGCAGCGCAGGCTTGGACGGGAAATGGGCAAAAATCCTGAGACAGAGGATGAGGAGCGCCTTTCACCTTCTAGCCTAGACTTTGAGCCTAGTGAGGTGACAGACTTGAGTGTAATGGAAACAGTGGCACTACAGGGATGTTTTTAGGGAAGCCGTGTGGCTGGGTAACCAGCATGCATGCTGCAGTGCCATGTGGCTGCGTATGCCCCTGTGTGTTCCTGTAGTTCTGCTCAAGCCCAGTTCAGGTGGTGGGCAGCTTATCGGGCTCCTCCCCATTCATAACGTGCCTGACTGCTCAGCCTCGTTTTCTCCAGTCAGTTGTTGTAATCCTGACTCACACAGGGAAACTGGAGTAATCTCTGCTGATGGAGGACTTGAAGTGATTCAAGACCGGTTTCAAATAGCTGTAGCTACTTCAGCTTCTTTAACTTTTGCTGCCTTCCTGAGGGCCTTGGTTAAAAAAGGAATCTCCGCAGGGGTGGCTGGTGCTGCTGAGAAGTGTTGGATTCACTGCTGTCTCTAGGATCTGTTCAGCTGAAGTTTGAGATTGTCTCCTACAAGAAGGTTTGGCCAGTTCTGTGTTAGAAATCACTTTTCTCTCTTCTCAGCTTAACTGAAATCTGCAAAAATTCCTTGCTGCAAGAAAACGGGGGTGATGTCAACAGAAGATGATGCTGGCGGGGAGGCTCCTGGGGGCAGTTTCTGGGAGGTAAGGAAGGATAATTGGGGTGTGAGGGAGGTAGGAAGGAATGTCTTACCTCCCACCCTTGGAATTAAGGGGTTGAGTTTCAGGTTCACGGGTGACATGTTGCTGTTGGGTAGTTGCAGGGAGGAGCTGTGGGGTGGTTCGGTAACATGTCTGTTACTGCAAGGAGGAGGTAACCCTTTCCTCCACTGATGCTGAGGAATGAGACTTCCTTGTTCAGCTGACACTGATCAGAGCTGTGAGAGGCAAAGAGCGTCTTGGTGTCCTCTCTCCGTTGCTCTGCCTGACAGTGCCAGAGGCGGGTGTGAGCCCAGCTGCAGGTTCCAGGAGGGTCTGCGCTCCCTCCCAGTGCAATGCTTGACCTGCTGTCTGTTCTGAAGGAATGTGAAGGTGCAGTATAAATGATGATGTGTGAACTTTCAGGCTGGGAACTACAGGCGGACAGTGAAGCGTGTGGATGATGGCTACCGGCTCTGCAATGACTTGATCTCCTGCTTCCAGGAGCGAGCCAAGATAGAGAAGAACTACGCCCAGCAGCTAACAGAGTGGTCCCGTAAGTGGAGGACCAATGTGGAGAAAGGTAAAGTTGGCAGGTTGGGCTACGAGCAGGATGCAGTAATTGCACTGTATTCCTAGAGTGCTCTGTACTGAGGTGAGGCTGCTTCCTTGGGAGGGACAGGCTTTTCTCCAGAAAAGGGGGGGGGGGGGTGAATTTCTTGGGTATTGTTTTTTGTATGTGTATTTTTGTAGGCAGCTCTTTGATTTACTTCTTGAAGTCTTCCTCTTCCTCTGCATTGTCAGGTGTTTGGTTACAAAAAATATTTTTAGTGTCGCAAGTCCTTGGCCAGTCCAAAGCTGCAGATCTCCCATTTTAAACGCCTGCCTTGGCCAGCTGTGACAGCCAGTCTGGGCGCTGCCTTCTGGGACTGAGTGGAGACCAGTCAGTGCTGACTTACGTGATGGAGCAGAGTTATGGAAGTGACTCCAAAGTGATAGATGCATGTAGGAGGAGGAAAATGTGTGTTTTCCTGTGGGCAGGAGGTATAAGAGCCCCTCTGGTGCTTGTTCCTGCAGGTCCACAGTATGGTACTCTGGAGAAGGCCTGGCATGCTTTCCTGACAGCTGCAGACAGACTTAGTGAAATCCACTTAGATGTCCGGAACCACCTGGCTGGCGAAGATTCGGATAAGATCAAGGCCTGGCAGAAGGAGGCCTACCACAAGCAGATGATTGGGGGCTTCAAGGAGACAAAGGAGGCAGAGGATGGGTTCCGCAAGGCCCAGAAGCCCTGGGTGAAGAAGATGAAAGATGTAAGCCAAGTGTGAATGGGGAGGGAGGGATGAGGGTGGTCCAGGTGGGTGCCAGAATGTGGGTGCCACTAGGCAAAGTAGGTAGCAGGGAATGCCACAGAGGGAGCGATGTCTAGCTGGTCTCTTGGTCTCGGTGGTCTTGTAGCTTCCTTCCTGTGTGAGAAAAGTTTAGTAACAGGCTTGGTGTTCCTGCATGGCAGGTTAGCACTAAGAGATCATCTGGAGATACCTGCTCCCATGGCTGGCTAAACACCAGATTGGCATTTCTCTTTGTCCTGAGACAATTGCTGCTGACTGTAACGAAGTGGTAATGTGCTCTCTCTGAAGAATAGAGGATCTCTGGACAGAATCATGACCCTGTCTGCATCACTCCTACAGGTAGAGACCTCTAAGAAAAACTACCACGCAGCCCGGAAGGAGGAGAAAACAGCCCATACAAGGGAGAACCATGCCAAGGCAGACTCCTCGGTCTCACAGGAACAGCTGCGCAAGTTGCAGGAGCGTGTAGAGAAGTGCACTCAGGAGGCTGAGAAGGTGAGCATTGAATGGACATGCACCACAAGGATGCAGTTTCCAAGGAGAAAGCATGGGCTGCATTGTCACTCAGTGAAACTGCTCCTGCTGCAGGCTGTAAGGAGGTGTGAGATTGCATTGTTTTCAAGTTTTAGGGAGATAGACTCAAGATTTTAGCAACTATGGCTGAGTGAGGGGTCTATCTCTTGGTGTTGAGTAGAATTTCATTTATAAATATATTAAAGTAGGGGAGTTATAGGGGAAAGGAGCTGCAGAGCTGAAGACTTGGTTACCAGAAGTGGGTGACTTTTTTGCCCACAGGAGTAAAAGTGTGGAAGGTCCTCTATGGAGGAGGGTGGTAAGGAAGAAGGAATTTCCAAGATACTGGGAGAGCAATGGATTTGGGTATCAGCTGTGGGGTTTCTTTTATTTTCTGTGCTGTGTCTGTTCATCAGCACAGGGGGGAAAACTTCAGTCCTGAGCAGGGGGAGGGTCAGTGGTTTGACATCCAGGCAATGTGTCACCCCTGTTCTCCTTCTGCACTGATACAGTGCAAGGATCAATACGAGAAGATGTTAGAAGAGCTGAACCGCTACAATCCCCGCTACATGGAGGACATGGAGCAAGTGTTTGAGGGCTGTCAAGAAGCAGAGCGCAAGCGATTGTGCTTCTTTAAGGAGATGTTCCTGAACCTGCACCAGCATCTCAACCTCTCCACCAGTGAAAGGTACCAGCCCTGACACAGAAGGGAGGCCCTCTGCCCTAGGGTGTCTTGGGCACTGAAAAGGGGTGCTAATTCTGGTGTTGGTGAAAGGGAGCTGCATCAGGCAGGCCTTGCTCCTTCCCCTTCTGACTGTCTGAGAATGGCATTTGGTCTCTTCTTTAACTGACCAGTGCAGGCTCCCCACAGAGGATTCTTTCTGCCTCTGGACCCTTCGTCTTCCAATGTTGACCCATGGGTGTGTTTCTGTTCTGTGAAGTGCCTCAGTGTTGTGTAATCCCAGTTTGTGGAAGGCAATGGAACCATATTCCTGAATGTGTCGTAAATGCACCTATTTTGCCCTGAGTAGAGGCATCTTGAGAGAAAGATGATCATGAGCCCATGAGTTTCCCTTAATCAAGTGATACACAGGGAATTAGACTCTTCTGGGCTCCTATACGTTGAGGTGGAGGTAACAAATCTGAGCCACTCCCTTATTTATGTGCAAGAATGTGCTGGGCTCTTCTGATACTCATTTGATGAGCTATGCTGAGAACTGGCAGATGTTAGCTACTACCACACCAAACAGCTTGCCCTGTTTGCCACACTGACTCCTCTGCAAAGGTGGCCTTATTTTTCTTGAGCTGAGCATGCGTTGCACCCTTCTAGCACCCTTAATTCTGTGGGATTTGATATGCTATGTAACTGCGCGTGAGGTTATGCTCTTCTTTTTGACTTGGGTTTGGGGAACCACTGAGGGATTTGGTTACTGATGGTTCTGTTTTTTCTTGGTCATAGCTTTCAAGCATTGTATCGAGATCTCTACCAAGTCATCATGGCTGCGGACAACCAGGAAGACCTGAAGTGGTGGCGCAACACTCATGGGCCAGGCATGGCAATGAATTGGCCTCAGTTTGAGGTGACAAAGCATTCTGGAGTGTATTATTTCTCACTACTTAGCTGCTTTTCTGAAAATAGGTTGTTAGTCTTGAGTTGGAAAGACATGTATCAGACATAGCTCTTTCCTTCCCTTTCCAAGAGCATCTGAGAGCTGGCACTTGGTGCTTTTAGGCTAATCCATGCTGGTGTCTCTGGTCTTGAAGTGAGGCTCTTTGCTCAGCAGACTTGTGATACTAGGATCTTCAGAGACTTTTGGGGGGTTGCAGTCCCTTTAGTTCCTTAAAGGAATGTGTGCAACTTTGCTGAACTGCAACTACTCAGCCATCCAGCTGCGATAGCAGGGAAGCTGAACTGGTGCTCAGGGACCCGGGATAAGCTCCTGTTGTAACTCTTCCCACAGGCCCTCTTGTTGCATCTTGGGATTCAAGAGGAGTGAGCCTGCTCTGTCTGCAAGGCCACTTGGCTGATTAACTGATCAGCCACAACTGAAGCATGATCTGGTGTTACTACTCTTCTGTATTGTCCATTAGAAAAGATGCCCAGAGCTCTCGTATCTTAATGGCTTGATGGTGTTATAACTTCTCCCTGAACAGGAATGGTCCCTGGAAACACAGCGGCCGATCACCAAGAAGGAGAAGAGCGGTAAGATGGCTGACGATGTCACACTGACCAGCATTTTGCCTGCACGGGATGGTGTTCTCTCACAGACCCCTCTGCAGACAAGGCGAGGGTAAGGACTGAAACCTGGGATATATCCTGTTAGGAGAAGTACAGTCCTGCCCAGGGTAATTAATGAGTTGGATTGACAGGACTGATCTTTCTTAAATTGTTGTCTCTTCTATTTCTAGCCCCATGGCCTTGCCCAAGACAAGGTAGAATAAGGGTGTTAGGGGAGCTCTTTTTGGCCTCGTATATACCATCTCACTAGGGGCCTTCCTTGTAAAGGTCCTTCTAGTGATCAGATGTGGCCTCGTTCAGACTAGTGCTGTGCAAGATCATGGCAGGTGTTTCCACAATTTCTCTTCCACCCAGACAAGGTGAAGAGAGTTGGGAATTGCAGTCTTGAGAGTTAATTGTATTGTTTCCTAAATGAAGGCATTAGTGTTTCTTTTTGTTTTTCTCCTTGGCATGGTGCTGAGTACTGCCTGACAAGTCTGGGTATAGCTGCTTCCCTTGCCAGGAAGCAAGCAGGAGAATAGGGTGAGGCTGAAGAGACTCATGTCCTGCAGTGCTGTCACCATCCTGCCTTAAATGGTGAACCCTGGCATAAGTGAACTGGGTGGAGAAGAATGGGAATACAGGGGTGTCCTGAGGCCATTACTATACTTCAGTCTATTGGATTCAGGGGCCCTATTTGCCACTCTACAGGTCTTCCTATCAAGAGGAGCAGAACAGCTTCTATGACAGCCTGAGGGCACCCACATTTGTGAAGTTAGTATGGAACGTAGCCTCTTCAGGGGTTTCTGGGTTCCAGGTGCCTGTCCTCTGCTGTTCCTCCCCTCTGCTCTTGCTTCTCACTTAGAAAATGGCACTCCAGCCACATCTGTTTGGGATGGGAGACCTGTTTTTTCCCTGTCTGTCCTATTCTTGGCTGGAGTAACTCTGGACACAGCTGGGCTCTCCATTTTAGGACTGACTGACCTTCCCTGAGTGCGATGGTCTGCTAGAGTAGGATGAGGTCATGAAAAGTATGCATGTGTGGAAGCACTGTGAGAATGAGTTACTCTCCTCGCCCTCCCAGCTCTAATGCTGGGATGCTTTCAACCAAATGTAGTATCTCCCGGTGTCTTGTTATCTTGTTCACCCTGACTTGGCTGCTGGGTCTCTTGCATGTTGTTCTATGGCACAGAAGTCTCTGAGGGGTCAGAGTGGTGCGTGATTCAGGAGGAAGTGGGTGAGAGATGAGTCTAACCACCATCCTGTCTCCTCTCTGCTTCCACATGTACAGTGGGGGAAAGGAAGACATTTCGGAGTGGTCAGATGAGGACACTCCAAAGAAGTGCCTGGATGCCAACGGGCATGAGGAGGACTTAAAGGTACCAGGTGTACGGGTACGAGCACTGTATGATTACACAGGACAGGAGGCTGATGAGCTGAGCTTTAAAGCAGGTACAGAAGCACTAACCTCTTACTAACTTTTTGCTGTCCTCACTTGAGCCAAATGAATGATTGAAACACTCTTTAAGAACTGGATGTCCACTTGAAAACTGACAACTATTCTTTCCCTGGCCCAACCCACTGTCAGCTACTGAGGCAGATGATACACCAGGCAGTCCAACCTGTTGTAGATCAAAAGACGGTGAGGCCACACCAGGTCTGCTTGGATCTTGGTTATGGTGTAGGGAAAGCAGCAAATCCAAGTGGTGAAATGGATCCCACTTGCTGTCTCTTAAGGCATGTATTCTTTATTAAATGATTTTCCCTTGTCATTTATATAAATTACTCTGAAGTACAAGAAAGGTGTCCAGCTCTGTCCTTTGAAGTAACCAGAAGGTAGATACTCTGGGGAGAAAGCCCACTTGACTGCCATGCACTACTGAAGGCAGAGTTCAGCTGGCAGAAATGGCTATGCAAACTGCTGGTATCTTGAGAATGGCTGTCCTGGCTCCCAGCAGAGAGGGCTGAGTGAGGGAGAATGTTCAAGCAAATAAACCCCTCCCCTTTCTTCCTTCACTTATAAACTTAGTTTGAATGTGCCATCCTCTCCAAATCCAAGAGGACATCTGGATCTTGAGTGTCTCTAATCTTGCCTTTTATGTGGTGTCCGCTATAGAAATACACCCCTCTTTAAAAGGTGCTGTCTTCCAGTACCAAGGACTTGTGCCTGAAGCCATTATCTATGCTGTGGTGTAACCATCCTAGTAAACTTCCTAATGCTAACTTGTTGCTTTAAAATGAGTGCCCTGGATCTTGACTCTTTGCTATCTCTTTCCACCCAGCAGATCTAATGGTTAAATAGAGGCATGACTGGTTATCTTCAGTCATCCCTTTTCTGAATCTGCTCTGACAAGCAAGGACCAGTAGGGCTCAAGCTTAACAGCAGATGACTCTTTCCCAGCATCTGCTAGTGTGGGATGTGCTTACTGATGCAGTAGACCTCCCCCTTGGGCAGATATATCACTTCTACTGACAGAAAGGGACCTTTCTGCCCTTTACTGTAGTAGATATGGGGAGGTTAAAAGCCTTCCCTGGACATAGCCTGAGAAAGGAGTTGATTCCATGCCTTTCTGGCCAAGCCAGACAGTTCATCATGGAATAGTTGCTTTGGGTCTTTCCAGCCAGAGCTTAGCTGCTTTTCACATTTCCTTCCTACCTGCTACAGAGGAACTTTTTTTAAGAAAAAAAAAAAAGGATCCCTGAGCATTCTGAGCCCTTTGGCTTATAAACACTTTCCTCTGGGGAGAAGAAATTTGGGGTAGAAGTATTGGGAACAAAAATCTTTCTGATATTGAAGAGCAGAAGTTCCTTTGTCTTAGGGAATGGTACTGACCACAGATACTGAAGAGGTCAGTAACTCTGGATTGGATTAAATTGCAGTATGATACTGAGTGTGATAAGGGGAAAAAGTGTGGGGATTCAGACCAACTTTTTTAATTCAGAAAAAACAAATGCTATGCTACCTTCCCCAAGGCTGCTTCCTAATAACTGTTTTTCTTGTAGGTGAAGAATTGATGAAGATTAGTGAGGAAGATGAGCAGGGCTGGTGCAAGGGTCGACTTCTCAGTGGCCAGGTTGGACTCTATCCTGCCAACTATGTTGAGAAGGTTGGATCATGATTGCTACTGCCCTGTTACTGTCTCACAGCCATGCCAGCATCTCTTGCAGAGGTCACTGGGTCACTGCTGGCTCCACTCCACCTTTGCAGTATATCCACCACCACCTGGACTCTGAGGGCATGTATTCCATGTAACTAATGCTTCATTTTAAATGCCTAGACCTGTAGGGATTTTCTAATAAATAAACAAGGATGAGTAAGACTTTTCTGACTGTGAGCACTATAGGAATGTAAAAGTGCAGAAGGGAACAGATCCTCCTGACTTGCACTTGGTGAAGGGAGATGCATGACATGTCCAACTCCTCACAACAAAGACTTCCTGGGCTTCAACACATGTGCATCCATAGTGTGGTGGGGTCTGCCCTGCCCCCAGGCTTCCTGTTCAAGGAACTCGGGATGTGCAGGGCTATAGGGAACTTGTAGTATTGCTTCCTCTTTTTTTGCTGAGCTGAGGCAGAAATCTGTTTATCCTCTCAAATCTTTCAGAAATCTTCAGTGTCCTTTACCTGCAGGCCTGTTGATTCCTATGGTAAGGCAGCTGATAAAGTGATACAACTTGAAATAACTTCAAAGGCCTGGATTTCCCTTCCTGCTGCCCTCTGATCTATTAGGATAACACCAGGAATACATGGTAACGCAACTTAAGGACAGCAGAAAGGCTTCTATCTTGCACGGTGTAGCTGTTCATGCTAGCAAGGTGTGAACAGCACTGTCTGGTAGCATACTGGGGCTAGCTTTCTTCTGGTCCTGAATCTGTTTTGGGTGTACATATGCCCAGTTAAGTGCCAGTCAGCAGGAAAGACCTCCAACTTCTGTCCTGCCTTTCTGCCCTTCAAAGCCTCTGAGGCCATTGAGACAAAGTAGGGTCCAGATCTTAGTGCTTTGTGTATTCAAACAGGAGCACTTGTCAAAGGTATATGACTGATAGACATGTTCCATACAGAATAAGCCCAAAAGCTTGAGGGAAAGCAGAAGGACAAGTACACATTTATGGTATAAAACTGAAAAGGCTAAAAACTAGCTACTCTTTGCATCTAGTTGAAGCTGTTGCTGAGATGCACTGTGAGCTTGCACAAGCTTTCTGCAGTGAATTTGTTCTGGGTTAGCACATGAGGAACTTGGTTCAGTCAGACTCGAAGGAAAAAAGCCTCTGCCACTCACACTGGTGCTAGCTGCTGCAAACCTGTTTGGGAAAGGAATGGTACAGAGAAGGACACTTGAAGTCATAGGTGAGCACTTGGGATTAGTTGACTGCAGAATGTTAGTTGGTGAACCAAAAAGGATGTTTAACAAATGTGGACTTGAGGAGGTGGGGATGGACAGATTCAAACACTCAACTTAGGGGAAATTAAAAAGTATCACAAAGCCTGTTGCCTGACTGCCAGCAAGAACAGAAACTAATGTTTTACAGCACATGGGATGGGGTGAAATGTAGTCTGTCATGGACAAAGCTCGACAAATCAAGAGATGTTATTGTATAAGCATTTGGAGTTGAAGTCTCCCCTTTCAGTACCATGTCCAGGTAAAATACCAGCTGTGTTATACAGTGCCATGTGGGCCAGTTACTGATACCCCCCAGCTGAGTAATTTTTTGCTGTCTGTTTTGTTCTAATATACGTGAAAGTAAAGAAAGCATGCCTACCAGGCCTGAGAGGAGAAAGAAAAAGAGTGAAGGATTAAAAACCTGCTTTGTGTTAAATACAGAAATTTACCTTTTTACCTTGAATGCTTTCAGGGACTAATACTAGCCTTTCAAGTAGGGTCAAAACAAAGATCTAAGAGGGAATTAGGAAGGACAAGAAGTTTGACTTTAATTCTCCCCTGAAGTTCTGATCAGGTTATAATTAGGGATGGAGGTAGGTGTGGCCAGAACCTGCTGCGAGGACAGAAATGGCCAGCGGACAGGACCCCTGGTTACAGTACAAACAACCAGAAATTCCACAGGACAAAGTCTGAACAGACTTGTTTGTCCTAGGAAAACACCGTGACCTGATCATAGGGGGCTGCTCAAAGGTTTCCAGAAATAGTGACGTGCTGCAGTTTATGTGAACATGTCCTCTAAAGAATGTTTGCACATCAGAAATTCCTGCCAAAAGCTGAAGTAATAGACAGGGGAAAATGCATCAAGAATAAAGAATTGCTCATGTACCTCATAAATTTTGGTATGGATACCCAAAACCAAATGGAATAGTAAAAAGAGAGCCTGTGTAATAAAGAACCTCCTGGAGGGGTGGTGGTGGGGAACATCTAATGGTCTTAAACTAATGTAATATTTGCCTGGAGCCTCACTTCTATGGAAAACTAAGGTTTATTTTAACCGCAAAGATTCTAGTTGAAATTTGTTATCCATACCATGCCAAAGGTTCTGTGTGAACAGAGAGTTAGTTGCACATATGACTTAATAGCTGTGCCTCAACTTCAGGTCAGCAAAGCCTATTCTTCCCACAGAGCTCCTGTAAAAACACCCAGATGCGCCTCTGTGACTGATGGACAACACAATGAAAACATTATCTAGTTGTTGTTTTTAATAAAGCCATTCCTTGTGAAAAGCTCGTACATCTGTGGTTGGCAGATAATTTAGTTCTGACATCTTCCTGGGAAAGTATTTTCTAAAGCATCATACAAAGTTTGCCTTTTATGATGATGATGAATTTTTCTAGGAAGAGGAAGTTAAGGATTCTCTATGGCAGATCCCACCCATTTCCCCAAAGCAGAAGCTGAGCTTGCTCAACCCATTAATAACATTTCTGCCATGTAGGCAGAATCTGGGTCTTGGACCCTGTAGAGCCCCCAAGCCAGCTGTGCTCTGTGGTGGCAGCTGAGAGTTGTGGTTAGCATCTAACTCTTGGTGGCATTCCCACAGCCCTGCATGGAGCCTGGGTCCGTTGGTGCTTCAGTTTACTTTCCGTTTCCACTTCCCCATTCCCTGTGTCATTGTGGCTGGTTTGCTTGGCACAAAGCACTGAAGCAGGTGTGAATAGATGTCAGTCCTGCACAGGGACCCCTCAGAGCTGTTAGAAACCATGCTGGATGCCCTGGATTCTTCTGGATGCCCTTTGCTCCTGCCCTGCTTGCAGACCTAGCCCATGGCTGCAGCCGTGGGGTGCTCAGCTCTGCTATTTCAGGCATGTTCTCCTTGACTGAAGTTCAGGCTGTGCACAAACTGCACAACTGGGGTGGCTTCAGTCACATTTCTAGATCTGCTAGTGTTTTGCTCGTGGGCAACAGTCTGCAAAATTCCCCTCTGCTTGTGAGGAAAATGGGCCTGAGCATCACTCAGACCGTTGGGTAATTGCTCCTAGGGTAACTGCACAGTGGCTGGCTGCAGGGACATGGGGCTGAACCTGAGACAAGGCCAGGGTCACAAACTCCAGCTTCACCTATGGAAATAAGGTTGGGAAATACCCATTAAAAAAATAAAAAATAACTGCAACCAAGTGTTGCACTGCCACCCACTTCTAGGCTACAAGGAGCTGGAAAGCTCAGGGGCTACAAGGGAGTGAATCTATTTATCAACCTACCTAAGAAGAGTAAACAGATGAATATGAGAGGATGTTTCTGGACAAGATGAATAAATTCTTGCTGAAAGGAAAGTGGGAGTGAGGGTGGGGAACGGGGTAGCTCTAAAAGACTGGCTGTTTTTTTCCTAGGAATATCTTGACTCAATAGCATGGCTGCAGTGAACTTTTCAAAACCAAGTATTAGGCCCAATCACCTTCTCAGCTGCTTTGAACACATCCATTTTACTGGCTGTCTCATCCTGCTTTCCCTTGTCCAGTAATCCTCCTTGCACAGGTTCATGGTTTTCTGTCAGTCCCGCAGTTTGATGTAATTACAGCTGCAGCTTGAGATGTCCTTTCTCCAGAAGCAAGTACGGTGGGTCAGCACCTCTTCTCCATTAGGTGCAGAGGGCCCTAATCTCTCCTCTTCAGTCTCAGCGCTTTCACTGGGTCCGGCTATTTATAGATCCTGTGATCCCTTCCTCCCCGTGTTTCCCTTCTATCCTATCAACTGGAAATCTTCCAGGTCCTGTATTCTTCCCCTTTGACTTCCTGAGTCTATTGTTCCTGCTTTCAGCGGGAGGCTGACACTGGAAGAGTCACTGTCCCCAGCTGTGACCGTGCTAGCCCTTTCTCTCAAATCCTCCTCAGGGCCACACAGTTCCTAAGGAATGCTGCATCCACCACCCAGTGTATGTTGCACTCAGGGCCCTGCATCCTCTCTACACATTGTGGGCACCTGCAGAGCCGAAACACTGCTACCTACTCACTCTCCACCCAAATCCCATTTCACAGTGGTGCTTATATTCTGTGGGAATTGTATATTTTCAAAACTGTTTTATAGTAAAGCAACAGCTTTCTTATTTTTCCTTGCTTACTCTGTCTGGGTTTTTAGCATTGCCTGCCTTGGGTCGCTGTCTTCAGCTTTAGGCATGCTTCCCACTCTTGTGGGGCCTGCAGGCAGCTAGTCCCTGTACTGGAGGGATTCGGTTCAGAAAACTGGTGAGTGAGGTGATCTGCAGGGAACATGGAGATTACATGTCTGCTGGTAAAGTCAGAAAGGTCACATATAATAGGACAGCCCTTCCAGCTCTGTCCTCAAACAAATCAGTGCCTATGCTGTGGACTGCCCCTGCAAGGAGGCAATGGCCAGGCAACTCAGAAACTCCAGAACAGGCTCATTGTTCTGCTGTGAAAAAGGAGGCATTTCCCTCACTGGAGTACCACCATCTTTTCCCTTCTCCGCCTCCCTTCTTCCCCCACCCCCAGCTCGCTTGGTTTTCTGGCTTATTTAATTCCAGCATTAAAGGGCTTCAGTAAAGATCCTCAAAATGACAGAAAGCACTAACTCGTAACTCCCATGCGGTCTGTCCCAGGCCTGCAGGCTGGCAGCTAAGCTAGTCCTGACAACCCAAGACCAACACGTACTGTAATTCTCAAAGACGGTACCTTTTCTTCAAGGAGCTGGACTTCTCAGGACTTCAGGGTCTGTGAACAAAACCAACTCCTTTGATGGCTGCTGCCTGGGCCTCGAGTTATCTGAGAGGACAGCCAAGGCTTTAGGCCTTGTGCTGTCACGAGTGTTTCTGAAGTTTCAGCCACTGCAGATGATGGCCTTGCTGCTCGCCTGGAAGGTCCCAGAGCCTGAAGCGTGCTGTTGACAAAGGTGTGCAGGTAGCGGGGATCAAAGAAATACGTGAGCTCCAGCACAGGGGTGGCTGGGGGCAGGAATATGGCCTCCACATCAACCATCACTCATGGTGGTTGTGCCTTCATTTGGGCAGTGGCACCTGGCATCACGGAGATGGTGATGCCTAGGTCTTGATGTTCTGCTTGAGGACACAGTGGCACAGCAGCTCAGTCCCCACATTGCCACTGAAGGTAGAAAGGAAGAAGCAGCTGAGGGGCACTGTCTGGTGTCCCTGGGTTCCTGCTGCCACAAGCAGGAAGACTGCTCCAGCCACTGACACATTGTCTGCACTGTAAATCCCAGTTCCGAAGTCACTCATTGCATGCCACATGTAATGGATCTGCCTCTCTGGCAACGTTGCTCCAAAGAGCAGCAAACAATATTGGAAATCTGTCCTCCGCACACAGACTGCCTGCCGAGGCACTGATGGCTGAGCTCGGGGCTGGTACCGGAGCTGGAGACACCTGCAACGGAGAACACAGAGGAAGCTGAAGGAGAAAGATTTCATGAAACCGTGATCTAGGAAGAACTTAAGCAATGAGGAAGCAGCTACAAACCTTAAAGGCCACCTGCTCCTCTGTGATCTGAGGGGTAGCAGACTCACAAAATACTCTCCTTCCCTGTGGCAGGCTGCTTTGTTTTTCTGTCAGAGAGGCTAATAGATTCCCACCCCTCTTGGGTTCCAAGAATATGTTCCTCTCTCACTCCCTCTGGGAGTCTTTTTTGGCCTTTGCTCTATCCAAGGTTTCACAAGTAGGTACTGAGATCTGCTGGTGTGCAGTTTTCTGTTCCCTAAAGAAGTTACATTCCCCACCATCCCAGCTGTGCTTCTTTCCTTCTTGCCTAGGAGAACGTCTGCCGGGTCACCCAGATGCAACCTGCTGCCTGCTTTCTCTGGTTCCCAGCCTTTCTGCTTCAGGTTCATCACTGAACACGACCTCATTTACCAGATGAAATGCTGTGTGACACAAGACACACTCCAGTCCCCACACTGCTCTGTGGCTCTCCACTGCTCCTTATAAGCTTCCCATTTCCTGCAGCTCAGCATGGCACTGGACACAGCAAACCTTGACTCTCCTATTTATTAACCGCTTCCCAGGGCTGAACATCTGTCTTTTATCAACCTATGACTAATGGCTAAGAAGTTTATCCACTGCCCTCTGGGAGACAGATGCAACAACTGTGCCCTGGCTTGCTGTGGGGTCTGGTTGAGGGTCATTTTTCTCGCAGCTTCCATCCCTTTCCAGGCCGATAGCAGGCCCAACACAATTTTTCCAATATGCCAGCAAACGTTTTTTTGTAATCTATTCACCTCCTGCATCCCATGCCCTCCCCATCCTCTGGGCTTTCCAGAAGTGCCCCCTCATGGCTGGGGAGTCACGGTGACTGCTAAGAGCCTGCAGCTGTGGAACAGCACAGCCAAGCACTCCAGCTCTGCCATGCTTTAGGCAGATAGAGTTTCTCTGACTGCAGTGAGGCAGAAGCTCTGTGCCTCTGCTAGGAGATTGTGCTGCTGCCATTTCCATGTTTTACCTACCTTGTGACCTAGAACAGGAGTGATGTCTGCTGGTGAATCAGTCTTGCTGGTGCCAACTCCTGCTGTATTTTGGGGGACCTCAGGGTGTGCGTTGCTCCTTGGATGGCTTCTGTGTGGGAGAAAACAGTGGGTTATTCCAAAAACAGTTAATTCTGTGATGAATAAATCATCCCTAAAAGCTCCCATGTCTCCAGCACCTGCAACACCAGTCAGAGTGTTTCAAACCAGGCCTTTGAAAATAAGTATTTGCTTACAAGAGTGGAAATGGAGTTCCGAAAGAAAAGCATGAAGACACACGTGCATGCACACACACACACGCAGAGTCACTTAATAACTAAGTTATCGGCAGCAATCAGGGCTCACGCTCTAGTTACCCTTTCCATCAAGCCCCAGCAGTTTTGCCTGGCAGCCCAGCAACATCAGCTGACACAACTGAGAGGGACAGTCCTCTCCTCTCCCTGTCAAGCCTTCCTAGCCCTTCCCTTACTTTCACAGTCACAGGGGAAAGAGGGAGACCAGCTCAGCCACCCAGCTGCCAGAGCGGGTGCAAGAGGCATCACGTGCAGTGGGACTGGCCTTTCGGCTGCAGCACAACCCCAAACTGGACGAAGCCAGCCATGACTGCTCCTCGGTACCTCCTGAGTTACCCACCCGTCGTCTTCCTTCGTATGTTCCTTCTACCTTTGCTGGACTGACTCCAAACCACAACATTTGTAAGACTGCAGTAAAATTGTGTAAGTTGTAAACCTTAACAAAATATTCACTCTACACATGGTGCATTAGTTCCTTATCTTAAATCTTGCTGGAAGCATTGGACGGAGTCAGTGTGTGACGTGCCTGCCTGCCTTTGTACAGTACTTCTCCTAGGGAGGCAATTACTAATTGCACTGACTGGCACACTGGCAGACTGGTGCCCAGTATCTAGAAACTGGTTGGTTAAAAAAAAAAAAAAAAAAAAAAAAAAAAAAAAGACTAAAGAATTTCTCCTCTCCCCAGGGAATAGCTAAATTCCTGGTACCCCACCACTTGCATTGTGATCCATGGGAAATTGTCTCTCCTGGTTATTTTGGGGTAGTTTACTGAATTTCCTGCTCCCTCCCCTATTCTTCTCATTCAGCAAAAGCACAAGAGGCCAACAGGTCTGAGTGGGAGCGCAGGACACAGCCACTACACTCCCTCTCCCCACAGTCCTTGCAGCCCGCAGGCTGTGCTGGGCAGTGGAAGACAGCAAGGCCCCTGCTCCCTTCCGCCACCCTGCTTCCAGACGGATCCCCAGAGGGGCACCTTCTCCTCACCTTGGCTCTGACCTGCAAGTGCAGGGCAGGTTTTCCCCCATCACAGCACTTCACTCTTGAGCCTCACCAGCTCTCGTCTGATTATCTCCTTGCTTTGCCATTTATCCTTTCATGGTAACCTCACACTCAATCAACAAGACTTCTGTGCTGATAAAGGCATCCCCAGCGGCATGGCAGACTCCAAGAACAAGCCTGGTCACCCTCCTTTGCTCTCCTGGATGATGTTGGGGACTGTCACTTCCTGACAGCAGTAGCAGCAAGGAGATCTCCGATTATGGGGCTACAGCTGGCTCAGGGTCTGGTGTCACAGCAGCCAGGAGGAAAGAGGTGAATGTCAGATGTGATGTAGATGGACATGAAAGCTGAGGGCCAAAGAGCAGGCTGCCGGCTTGCAGCTCAGAAATTCAACAGCAAAGCACATGAGATGCAAGAGAAACAGATGCAGGAAATAGCAAGAACTGTGCAGTGACAGCACACGCTCACAGGGAACAGTCAGCAGCGGGAGGTCTTTCCTGTACTGACAAAGGCAACAAAAAGAAGCTGACTATTTTTCAGACCAGCAGCATGCTCTTCCTGCTGTTTTTATGTAAAACTGATGGACAGGATCAGCAGCCTTGCCAACACTTGGAGCAAACAGCATGGGCTGGAAGGCTTGCAAGGGACACAGCTGAGGCAAGGAAGCTCAGGGAACCCTGCTGTAGCAAGTCTTCCTAGCACACAGCACAATGAGCATAAACCGTGCACCCTTCACAGAGCAGAGCAGCCTGCGCTGTCTCTCCAGGTGCCTCCTAGCACAGACAGGCAGGGACATCGCGTGACACTGACCTACAGACCTCTGAGGCTGCCTGGGTCCATGCCATTTCTCTGTCATAAGCCCCAGCTGGGGTTAGCACCACCATGAATAGACTCTCTCCCTCCTGGCCCCTGCACAGCATCTCCACCACACAGCCAAGCACAGACCCAGGCAGAATAAAGCCAGCAGAGGAGGGGAGCAGCAGCACACAACAGATGGGACGAGGCAGGAGCAAGCAACTCAGGCTGACACTGCTCAGGCCAGCAGAACACCACCACTCCCAACACATGCTCATTGCCTGAACAGGCTTTCAGCAAATGCTCCTCTCTACAGCAAGATGTAGCTTATGCAGCCTCCACCCAGCCACTATATGTTCTATCTCCTGTGCCTTGGTCTGCCTTCAGCTGCCAGGACACTGCCAGGACACTGACAGCACTAACAGGTCTTAATTGTCCTGAGCAGCCCCACCGGGAGCATTTACCCACAGCCCCTGCCCAGGAGTCGGCAGGTGGGTGGCTGTGGGAGACCATTTAAGCTCAGTCCAGGGCTATTTCCTCCTGCTTGAGCTAAGCTGGAGGAGTGTTGGTGTCTTGCTGTTCCTTCTGGACCCTGCTGAGCTAGAGCCTGCCTTGCAGCTCACTTCACCTTGCCACCACGGACCTGTTTAGTAATTGCTAGACCTCATCCTGAGCTGTGAATTGCCTTCCTAGCCTGACTGCAGGCCTACCTCATTGCCAGGGGCTTTCCTAGCAATCTCACCTCTTGGCTATTACCCTGGGCCTCCACTGCTTGTTGGGCTCAGGTATTGTGGGGATGGGCCAAGGCTGCTGAAGGCATAGCCCTATCAGGAGCTCCTCTCGGCTCCCTTTTTGCTAGGCTGCAGCCAGCCCTTGCTGCACTCCGTGCTGGCTCTGTTGGTATGTGCTCAGACAGCCGCACCACGAATGGGAGCAGGGAGCTCAGCTGGTTTAAAAACAGCTGTGACAAAAAGCTATCGGTTACTTTTACCTGAGCTGGTTCCCCAGCACTGCTTGGGTAACCCTGAAATGGGCATGCACACCACCAAGGTAGCAGTGTGAGAGCACCACACGGCAGGCTGTGAGGCAGGGGGCAGCCAGGTTTGTGCCATGCTGGGCTGGCCAGGCTTCACCTCCCACCTCAGGGACTTGGGGAAGCTCAGACCAGGTGTGTCACCAGAAGCTTCTCCTCTTACTTCAGGGGCAACCTGCCTCCTAGATCGGGTCTAGGCTGGGCATGCAGTGAGGCCCAGAGTGCAAGGCCTAATTCCTCTGCTAAACCTTGGGTTTTTCAGGGTCTTTTGCCCAACAACTCAGTTGTTCCTGATTGTATCTGTGCGTCTCGGTGTTATGGATCTTGTTAAGGTCACGGACCACAGGTTCCTATGGCAGTTAATGCTACAGTCCCCTTGTGGAAAAAAGGGAACCAAGCGAACGGAAAGCCTTTAAATTTAAACTGGAAGTCGCCTTACCCAGGCACCAGCACATTTTTTTTTTTTCTTTTTTTTTTTTTCTTTTTTTTTCTTTTTTAAGCGATAATTTGGTGTGCAGTGTCCTCTGGGAGGTGAGGACATCCCGGTGCCTTCCACCTCAGTGACACCCTGACGCCGCCGCACTTCAGCCCCTGTCGCCCTGCAGTGGCTTTCCCCTGCCGCAGCACGAAGGGCTCGCTGCCGGGAGCCCCGCGGCACAACTCCCCTCACCGGCGACCGCCTCCGAGCCCCCCGAAGGCGGGCGGGTGGCGGAGGCCGGGCCACCCCCCTCGGAGGCCGGGCCTCTCCCCGCGGCCCGTCGGGGCCCGGCCGGCTCCCGTAGCGCCGCCCGCGGCTTGCGGTGGCGTGTGGGAAGGAGAGACGATGGCGGCGGAGCCGGGCCGGGCGGAGATCCAGGCCTTCTTCAGGCGGCTGCGGGCGGCGCCGGCCAACAAGGTAACGGGCGGCGGCGGGCGGCCGCTTCCCGGCGGGGAGGGCGCGGGGACGGGGAGGGAGCCGCCGGCCCCCCGCCGACCGCTGCCTCCCCCCGCTCTAGTCCTGCTTCGACTGCGGCGCCAAGAACCCGAGCTGGGCCAGCGTCACCTACGGCGTCTTCCTCTGCATCGACTGCTCCGGCGCGCACCGCGCCCTGGGCGTGCACCTCAGCTTCATCAGGTGCGTGGCGGCCGCCGGCACCGGGGGGTCCCCAGCCCCGGGGGCACCGCGCGGAGCCCTGGAGGCGCTGAGGGCGCCGGCCCCGGCAGTACTGGCGAGCACAAGTCCTGCTTGTAAGGCAGAGGACCTTGGGGTTGTCGTTTCTGTGCTAGCCCGCTGGGGGAATGGTTTTGGGTTCCCATGTCAGTGCTCGGTAAAGCTCTGTGGGTGACGGAGCCACCGTCCGTGGGCGCTCGGATAAGTTGGGTAACCGGTAGGAGAGGCGTCCCGCCGCTTTGCCTCACTTGGTGGTTCGTCATGTGTCCTGCCCCGATCCGGGCTGAGCATGACCCTTTTGTGTTGCGGTGAGATCAGACGTGGAAGGAAAGTGGTGGGTCGTGCTGTCCTGCTTCGCGCCCCACCCTCATAACAAGCCGAGCCGGTGAGGCACCTTCTAAGTTTAAGTGCTGTGTTACTTGTGAGGCTGAAATTGACTTTATTGCTTGCTTTAAAAGTTCAAATCGTTTCACTGTGGGAGTAAAGAAGTTATCAAGATATCCTTTCCCCTTTTGCCACCGTTACTCTGCTGGGATAGAAGTGGGATATCTGGCATTTGAGCTCAGAGCATGCTTTTTTCATTTGGCACGCCTGCCTATTGTTAATAGGAGTAACTTGTTCTCGCTCAGGTCCACAGAGCTGGATTCTAACTGGAACTGGTTCCAGCTGAGGTGCATGCAAGTCGGCAGCAATGCCAACGCGGTAAGGAGCCTTTATAGGCGTTTTGCTTGCTTTCTGTTTTGCTAAGCCACATGCTCTGTTCCTTGTCCCTTTCCTTTGTGGCTTCTACGGTACCAACCTTACTGCCACGGGGTTCATACTACGTGCTCAGAATTATATCTGTCTCTGGGAAGCCTCCTCTTCCTGTTGTCTTTGCATCGTGTCTAATGCTTGCCTGAGAATGGCCTGGCAGCCAGGAGACTGAACGTTGTTCTCTTTTCAGACTGCTTTCTTCCGTCAGCATGGCTGCACTACAACAGATGCCAATGCGAAGTACAATAGTCGAGCTGCCCAGATGTACAGGGAGAAGATCCGGCAGCTGGCGAGTGCTGCCATGGCCAAGTATGGCACTGATGTAAGTCTAAGTGGCTCTCTGCTGTTAGACATGTAGAACTGGGTGCTGAGCCTTGTAGGATAGCTTCTTCTTTCCTCTCTTCTATTCAGCTGCTCATAGATGGACTGAGTGGAGCCCCTGGGCATTCCCCTGACAAGAGCGATGCTGATTTCTTCATGGAGCACACGCAGGTGAGAGGCTGTCCAACCAGACAGCCTTAGTAGCTCTAACATAGCCAGCTGGTCACCGAGGAGCCTGGAGAGGCGGTAGGAGCAGTCCTGCTTAGATTGGAGGGATTTTAAGTTGTATACACATTCAGTAGGAACATGGAACAACTAAGATTCAGTCATCAGCCTGGTATATAATCCACAGATCTGAATATTTCCACGTGGGGCCTGTAATATCCATATCCTTTCTCTTTGAAAGTATCTTCATCTTCAAGGGATACTCAGTCATCAGTTACTCCCTGGAAAATGCTTTTTCTACTGCTTTAATGCAGAGTCTGTGGCTATTACTTGAAACTTCTGGTTTAGTCAGCTTTCCAGTACAGACCTTGGTAAGGTTGGATTTAGGCAAGTGCTTCTACAATGCAAGGGGGACTATTTCAACTGAATATAGTGATGTGACAACTAGTTATCTGGTAGTAAGGACAATAGAATTCACAGTTATTTTCCAGGGAAACTCATAGTCCTGCTTTCAGCTGACGTAATTTTCTACAAAACACCCCCCCAGTTTCATTGTTCAGCATGATGCTGTGTTGTGTGGGACATCCCTTTGGCCAGTGTGGGTCAGCTGTCCTGGTTGTGTCCTCTCCCAGCTTCTTGCACCACCAGCCTCCTCCTAAATCCAAAACACAACACCATACCAACTCCTAGGAAGAAAACTCTATCCCAGTCAAAACCAGGACACATATTCAGCTTAGCTTCTGGCTTCTCTTTTTTTTTTTTTTGTCCCTGATAATAAGTGGACAGGTGCACATCCCCTTATCTTCAGTGAAGGCATAGTCTGGAGTTGGGAATGTGTTCTCTTGACCTCAAACTCAATACGGGTTACTGAACTTGAAGCAAATTCAGGATGGTTAGATTCATTCGTTCTCTGCAAATCATTGGAATGAGCATCTCTTTGCAGTCTTCCAGTACCTGGGATGTAGCAGATGCCAGCCAGAATCTTGCACAGTCTTCCCTGGAGGTGGAAAAAGCACCAAAGTCATCAGAAGGCAGTGAAGCGTCAAGTGAGTTCCCTGCTTAATACTTTTCTCAAGAACCTGACTTAATTTCCAGGAGAGTACCGTCCTCTACCACAGGTGGAAGGGCTAAACTTTTCCCCTTGGTTCAGGCTTGAAGAAACACTGTGCTGTCTGATGTTAAATTAGTGAACGCTTAAAAGAACAGCTCTGTTTGGGCTCAAGGAGTCAGTTCTTTGCATTTCCTGAAATGCATGAAAAACAGTTTAGTTAGGGTTAGTTGCCCTGTTTCTCTAGTTGCAGACATAATTCTTCATTTAAACACTTTTCTCCATCCCTTGAATATGATTGTTCTGTATTCACATGTTATTTTCAGACCTGAAAACCGTTTCTAGGGTGAATTACAAAGAAACCAGGAATGTGGGAGCATAGATGTAATTTGAAACAGCTTTGTGCATTCCCTTGCCAGAGTATTTACTTTTAATGTGTTAAGAGCACTGCAGAACGGGTAACTTGCTCTGTAGAGACCTAAGGTAGTTGTGCTTGGGGAATTATACCTTCCAAATGGAAATTAGCTTGTTGAGGGGTTTTCTGGGTGATGGGGGGCAGAGGAAGTAGAAGAGATACAGCAGAACTGTGAGCACACAGAGAGAAAAGGGGGAGAATTTCTCTGAATATTCTCTTCTGTTCTTGTGCTCGCAGATCCCAGCCAAGGCCCATCTATTGATTTGTTGAGCACATCTCCTAAAGCTCCTCTAGGTAAGTAACACTATTCAGGATCTCCCAGATCAGCCTTGCTGTTATACATACTGTTCTGTAGTAAGCTTAGTGGAACTGGAACGGAAGAGCCTATTTTCAGAATGTTGAAAGGTGCTTATCTTCCTGTGGAGCAAGTACTGAGGATCTCTGTAAATTCCAAAACCAATCCACAGCTTACTGGAGGTTTCTTGCTCCTTTGGATGATTTGAGTCCAAAGCTGTATCATTCTCAAAAACTTGTTTTGATTTCTGGGCTTTGGACAAAACTTGGTATTTGCATATCTGGAACTTGGTTGATCAAGGCCACGTGGCTGTTTTGTGTTTTGTTTGGCTTTTCCCCCCAGAAGCTTGGAACAAATACATCTTTAGTGTTTGCTGAGTAACAGGAGTTGATATCTGATTGTCCCCCACCATTACTGTCCTGGCCACACACATATAGCAGAGCTTCTTTCCTTATCAAGAGCATGTTCGTAGCCCACAGGGGGCTTCATCCTGGGTGGAAAGCCTGTGTCCTTAAGCGTCTGTTCATTCCCCGTGTTTGTCTCTTCTCAGACGTGTCCATGTATCTATCAACACAAGAGCCTGCTCCTGCCAGAGGTAACTGGCTAACAGCTGGCCTGCTCTGGCTGCTTGTGACAACTCTGCCTGCCCCTTTTGTAATTCTGCCTTCAATAACTTTAGCTTCTTGTGCTTAGAGGGAGAGAATGAGCCAAAGCTTACATGTATCATATTGGGATCTAAACCAGCTATTACTTCTCTGGAAATGGATCTTAATGTTATTTCTATTGAAACATTTATTGACAGTAATCAAAAAAAAAATAAATCAGGAACAGTATGCTGAAAGCAGTCTGATAGTGATGAATGTCCCAAACCCCTTATTTCAAAAAAACTTATGGTAAAACGAAAAAGATTGTTCTTGACAGCATTCCCAGTATCTCAAGTATGGATTGTCAAAAGTCATGTGGGTGTAGAAAGCAAGGAGACAATTTTGTGGAAGAAAATCCCACAAGGGCAGTAAGACTAGAGCTACGTAATGTTAAAAGCTGGAAAAGTGTCCCGGGCAGTTCCTCTTTATGCTTGCTTTGTTTTTACACATTTTCCACAGGTACCTACTGCTTGGCTGGATCTTGGCTGTTTTTACAGGTGTGGCGTGCTTTATGCCCTCAGAGTGACAGGTTTCTGGTAGATGGTGTTGAGGAACCTGTTGCTTCTACAGCTCGCTGCACTTTAGGTCCATTTTGTTGGTGGTCTGTACGTGTAAACACAGCTTTAGGGTTCCTGCTTTTGTCCCTAAGGCACTGGTGAGACACTGACTTTCATGTGGCTCTGAAGCTTTGTTTTCCTGGGTTTATGTATGAAATAAATCTAGTGTCTCTAGCAACCCTGATCTGTACTGGACAGGGTCGCCAACTGCATGACACCTGGAGGAGCTTTTTGCAAGTCTTAATTCAGTTACAAGCTTCTCCAGGGATGGGCATGCTTCTCTAGGCCACCAGCCTGCAATTGTGGAGCTTTTCAGTGCATCTTTCTTGGCTGGGTGAAATCACCCAGCTTTCTAATGCGAAGCTGCATGGTGTGCCCTGGATTCTGTAGCAGCTGGACTGGTGGATGTTTGTGTGGGTTCCTGACTAATTTTGGCTTCTTAAATTAATTCATTTCTGTTTGTTTGCTGCTTCCCTCTTCTTGCAGAACTTAAATCCTCTCTCATCGGAAAGAAGAAGCCGGGAGCTGCCAAGAAAGGGGTATGTCAGAGCTCTTATTTCCTGGAGAGGAGGCAGAGCACGTCTCATATTACTGCTGTCCTTTCCCTGGTGCTTTGCTTTTTGCCCTTAACCAAGCTGTCTTCTGAGAGATCCATTTGGGGAAGGCAGAGCTTTATCTCACTGCCTTCTTTGAAAGCTAGCTTGTAAATTAATGGACAAAACTAAATAGGGTTTGGATCATTACATGTTACAATTTGGAGTATATGTGGCTGATCTCTTCACACTGGGCACTGGTGGGTCAACTCTCATGTTTTTTTTCCACCCTCTGTTGCAGGCTGTACTGGGTCTGTAGGTTGTGACTAAACAGGGAGACCGAAAGCTTGAACTGCTGGTTTTCTTGTACTATGAACAACTTAGGGGGAAGAAGTCCTTTTTGTATGTTTTCTTTTCTTTTCTTTTCTTTTCTCAGCTGGGTGCAAAAAAAGGCCTTGGAGCCCAGAAAGTGAGCAGCCAGAGCTTCACTGAGATTGAGCGGCAAGCGCAGGTGGCAGAGCAGCTGAAGGAGCAGCAGGCAGCGGAGTCCAGGAAACAAGCTGAGGAGTCCATGTAAGTGCCCTGTGTGGGCTGTACACCTTAAGGTAGAAGTAACGTGTGGTTGATGCTGCTCACCCCAGGACTGCCTAGTATGAGTACAGAACATCCCAAACCAGTCCTTACAGCGGGGTAGAAGTATACTGCTGCATTTTATTCAAATTAGCACCTCTGGAAGTATTTTAAGGAGACAATACAGGAATATTTTACTTTTTTCTGTGGACCTTTGGCCAGGACTGATAAAGGCAAAGGCTGAACTGGGCAGGTATTCTTGTGCCTCTGTACCCCCGGCCTACACCAAGAAAATCACGTTTGGCTAGAAAAGAGTTGCATCCCAGTGGAGATGAGGTGGGAAGACAAGCTGCTATGAAGGGGTTTTTGGCTGGGCTGTTGTGGAAGCTGGTGTTTTGAGGGGTTGTCAGGGTTGCTGTTCCCCTTGTTGCTCCACAGCGTGGGCTGGGCTAGGGCAGAAGGGTAATGGGCTGGTACCCACTGCAGCTCTTTCCTGTAGAGTCACCTCGATGCGACTGGCTTATCAGGAACTGCAGCTCGATCGGAAGAAGGAAGAGAAGAAACTTCAGAACCTTGAAGGGAAGAAGCGTGAACAAGCTGAGAGGCTAGGCATGGGCTTGGTGTCAAGAAGGTACTTGGCTGTGGATGGTGTGGGATAGAGGTGCTTTGGAACCATTCTGCTCTAGAATAGTTTCCCGGAGGCAGTAGCTTGCTGTTGTAGTAACAAAAGGAAGGGATTTAAACAGCTTGCATGCTGGACTGTGTCTAAAAATGCTTCACACCCCAGAAGGAATGGCCACTGATCAGAGGTTCTAGTTCTCATTTGAGCTCTTCCAAAGTTGCTTGTGGCCTGTCAGTGCCTAGCTCTAGAGTCTTGCAACTCTACAGATGTCTACATGTAGGCAAACATCACCCTACTTTCCTTAGGAAAGACTTTGAGGGAGTCAAGCCTGACATGTGGTCAAGGGGGCTGGCTCCCCACAACTTCCCTCCAGACTTGTGACACCTGCGCTGTCTGTGAAGGCCAGATTCAGTGTTGAGGGAGACTGTAGGGGCTGGGTGGTGAGCCCTGTCAGCCCTGACTGCCTGTTTGTTGCCCTAGCTCTGTTTCACACTCGGTGATGTCCGAGATGCAAGTCATTGAGCAGGAGACACCACTGGCCGTGAAATCTTCCCGTTCCCAATTGGACCTGTTTGAAGATGCTGGAAGCTTTACATCTGGACCCCCCAAGTAAGACTAAGCTTCAGCGTAATGTTTGACTTGTTCCTAAATGTAATATCTGGCTTAAACTACCTGTTTTTGGTACCTAGGTACAAATATAGTCCCTTCTCATTTGAAGATGCCTTTGGCTCACGATGGGAAACAGACTCTTCGTGGGGTGTTGACAAAGAGGAGGAACCGGAGGTGACAGTTTCCAGTATTCGGCCAATTTCAGAGAGGTAAAGTACCTGCTACTGTACTTTCATTGTATGGGACAAAGGGATGGGTCTAGGAGTTGTGGGAGAGATGCTACTGTGTTGTGACAGGATCTGAGCCTTGTGCTGCAGATCACTTACATGGGTAATCCTGAGAAAAGGGGCCTTCGGTGAGAGATCCTTTGGGCACTTCTTTTCCTATTGTGTCACAGCCTTTATGGTCATCAAGTGGGGTCTGTCCTGGGGTGGGGGGTGGAGAGAACTCTGGTAGTAGCTAGCCCTTGGGGTTTGTTGCTCTCCTTCAATCAGATGGGATATGAGGCATGTCTTTCTCTACTGTTTTGGTGAGCTTAAGCTGAGATGTCTCCTCTCTTGCTTTCTCAGGCCCACCGGTAGAAGAGATACAGAGAGCAGGACATCAGTTGTGGAATCAAATGAAGCTCGGCAGAAGTTTGCAGGAGCTAAAGCTATCTCTTCAGATATGTTCTTTGGGCGGGAAGCAGATGCTGAGGTAAATGCACATTGCAGTGTTCTGACTTCATCTTCTCCTGTTTGCTCAGGTTGTTCTTTGTTCCATTCCTTTACCTTTTGTTTTCCTTTCTTCTGCAGTATGAAGCCAGATCCCGACTGCAGCAGCTCTCAGGCAGCAGCGCTATCAGTTCTGCCGACCTGTTTGGGGAGGCTGAGAATGCACACTCAGGTTTGTTAGTGCTCAGTGGGTTGAGGAAGGGCGTGCAGCTTTGGAGGACCTCAACAGGAGGGGGTCAGGGTGTTCTCTGGAGCTGGGGAACTCCAGCCTTACTCCTCCTGGTTCTTGTAGGTGGCGTGTCTATTGGAAATGTCCTGCCTGCAGCCGATATTGCACAGTTCAAGCAAGGAGTCAAGTCAGTTGCTGGCAAGATGGCTGTCCTAGCCAACGGGGTGATGAACTCCCTCCAGGTGAGGTTGCACTACAGCACCTTCAGATAGGTTCTAGTCATGCTCAAGGACTTTTTACCATATCCTGGCGATTTCAAGTGATTTCACTGGGATTATCATTGTCTTCTCAAATTATATGGAAAGTCCCAGGTAGAGATGTGCCCTTTGTAGCTGAGGACTCGATAGCTGAGCAATTCCAGGTGGCCAGTGAATGCTACTTGGACAACATTATTCTACTGCTGAACAGGCTACTGTGTTACGTCAGATATGCCTTTTCCCACAGATCTTTAAACTTAAAAAATTGAGCCCATTTTACCTCCTGTCTTTGCAAGGTGTCCTCTCTTGAGGTAACCTTTTGCTGACAACTTATGTCTTGATTGCATTAATCCCAACACCCCCCAAGACCTTGTTGTTTGCTTCTTTGGAGTTTGCACAGCGCTATAGAATGGTGTCTTGGTGTGTTTCCTCCCCAGGATCGTTACGGTTCATATTGATGACCCAGGAACTGCAACTCGCAGGGAAGCCAGCAGGAGGCATTGATGCCACCTTCGCCTGGAGTAAACTCTGCAGGATTGTCTTAGTTTGTCTGGGGTGGGTGGGGAAGGGAGAAGGAAAGCAGAAGGGGGCAGGACATGGCTGTGCCCAAGATGCTTTCCAAATATCTGGATTCCACTCTGCATTAAAATTCGATGTGCCCTCAGACCCACTGCTATCTACTAGCCAGTGGAGATGGGGATAACCTCACTGCTGTGAAAGATGTGGGAATTCCTGTGACTGCCCTCATCAGTGCTCCTATCCTTGGCCCATCCCTTAGCTGACCATGTGACAGAGGAAATGGGAATGCTGTTTTTCTGAACATGTTACCTGGTCCCCATGGATATGACTGGCTTTCTGTTCTGCTCAGTGCTCTTACTGCCTGATCCCAAGCAGGCTGCTGCAGCAGTTCACAGCACGGGTAAGGCGTTTTCAGCTGCAAGGTTCTAGTGTGCATGGTAAGCCATGGTGTCACAATTCCTCTGTATTTGCAGGGTCTGCCTTTTACCATGGGATAATCCTTTTTATTGTCTTGTAAACTGGCATATATTGATGCGGGAGAACAAATCAAGCAAAGATTATTTTTTTTAGCTTCGAATCACATCATGAGCAAAAAAAGGCCCAGGCCATGAAGTACTATAAAGATATTTGCTGGACCCTTGGTTATTGTGTTTCCCTGCCCTATCTTCCATCCAGACTTGGACAGAGAGGAAGGTCCTGAAACCCTGGCTTAAGTGGGACGGGGGTGAGGGAGGCTGTCCCCATGAGGACTGTAACCTTAGTCCTACTCAGGTGGGCTCTTCTGAGTGTGGTTCCAACAAGAGTTGTTTTTGCTTTTCTTTATGCAGTGGAGGATCGGATAGGCCTTTTTTTCCCCCTGTGCTTATTTTGCAACTATTGCAAAATTACTGGATGAGCAAAACAACTTAATTCCGTGGGTTCCTGTCAGCAAACGCCCCCTCCAGGGCTGGGCCCCCACCTTGTGCCAGATACACACGGACGCCCCTGCTCCATCGGGGGCTGCGTGGCAGCAGCCAGAGGGGCTGTGGTACCCCCAGGGCTGTGGCGGGAGTGGAAGTGGCTGAGGGTGAACGTGCTTGCATGGGTGGTGTGGGCACGATGCCATTTGTGCTGGGGGTGGCAGCGGGCCCCACCTGGGCAGGGTCCACATGGTGAGGCCCCATGAGAGGCCGCTGGGGCCTGGGAGGGAGGCACAAAACAGTTTCTCAGGCTTGGCCCCAGGCCTTACACTGTATGCTTTATTCCCTGGCTTCAGTTGTTGCCTGCTGCTGGGTGGGAAAGAACGTGCAGTTAAAGAGCATGCTGATAACTTAAAATCAATAAATAATTCCTCCCCCTACCTCCACAGCCAGGTCAGCCATAGTTAAGGGATTACTCTTTAAATAGCTCCAGCATGTGCTGAATCCACTCAGCTTAGGGCAGCGCTAAGCTTTGGGTTAACAGATCTTAGTAGCCCACACAGTGCAGTGTTTTAGGGCAGGGAAGAGCAAGGAGGCTCCTAAAGGCTCACAAGAAATTGGAATGTCTCCGGAAATAACTAGTCCATGCAAGCTGTGACAGAGGCGCGTGGCTAGGCAACTGCTCAGGTCTGTGGAGGCCAAGCTGTAGAGTTAGTTACCATTGAGGCTGTTAATTCTTTTTGCAGCTGTACAGGCCACACTGCAATGCTACAGCAATGCCAATATTTACAAAAAGTACCTGGGACTCACTTGAAAACTGCCTCCTTCTCCCCCAGTGCTTCTGCCCACCAAACCCCAGCAGATACGCTCTATGTTTGCAGGCCCTACCACCACCTGTGGCCAAACACTCTGAAGACTTTTCATCTCTCTGTCCCACCCCCCTCTCTGAAGCCTGCTTTCAGCAAATGAGCTTAACGTGCTGTTGGAGGCCGTGGGAGGCCTCACAGAAGGGAACTCGGCACAGCAGAGCAGCCGCAAAGCCCCATGCAGTACTTACTGAAATCTAGCTTATTGTTTGCTTTGGCTTGTCTTGGACTCATGGAGGAGGAAGCTGTGACAGGTGGCAAGGCAATACCTAAACCCTTCTATTCTAGGAACTTGAGGAATTTCTCTACCTTTGATCACATGCAGGTGCAGCTTTACTGGGAATAATTGTAATGGAGCATGAATGCAAAGCTGCCGCTGGTGATTTAACCACTCTATTGTCTAGGCCAAGTCTGAACACAGCTACACAACAAAACACTGGCGCCCAGCCTGCGCTAGCACTCCCACTGCTCCAGCACCTGCTGAACTGGGAGAGCCCTGGTAGGGAGAACACTGGGCTATTTCCAAGTACTTGCAGCTCTAACCGCTGCTGGTTTGTCTTTTTACTTGCCAGCAGATGGCAGCAGAACTCTGCAGCTGGAAAGAGCTTCCACGAAGGAGCTACTCCTACACAAATTTGGATCTAGGGAAAAAAAAAAAAAAAAAAAGCAGCGCTCTTGCTGGGAAGGGACAGGTGGACTTGGTAACGGGGACTGGCACAGCCACGCACGTACTGGTGATGTGGACATAAGCCAGGGCCGGAGCAGATGCTCTGGGAGGAGGTGCTGTACCTCCCGTGAGTTCTGGACAAACCAAAGATGGGACCAGTGCCCACCCTCACAACCTTCAGTTTTCAGAGGAGTCTGTCTCTTCGTTGGAGCCTTCACTCTCAGCATCCATTTTTCGGCGATGGTGGAGAGGTTTCCAGGGAGAGTTAATCCTGGGTGAGTGACGGACAGGCAAATTAGCAGTGTCCCCGCTGGAGCTGGTCGGAGCAGAGATGGCAAGCCCTGAAACCTGAGCTATCCTGCAAGACAAAAAGACAAATGCTGGGTAGCCTAGCTTGTCATCTCCAGCCTTAACCATAGCAATTTTGGAGTAAACTTGCGAAGAGGCCTTGTTCATGGCCTTACACTAGTATCTGCCAGACTTGCTGTGTAAATCTTTTTTCCCTGTTAAAATAGATCATCCGAACTCAGCCTGTGTCTTCTAACACTCCTGGTTTTCACCATCCAAAAATATTTTTCCTAATCAAGGTGCATTTCCCCCTCAGTTTCTGAAGCCTTTTCCAAAGTACCCCAAGAGGCCCTATCTACCCAGGCTGCTCTGTTAGCTCCTCTGTTGTCTTATAGCTGAGTAAAAGACTAGGGACGATCCTTTAGTGAAGCTTTCCTTAACATGCTATTTTCCATCTGTTGCTTTAGCTCCTACTCTAGGCAACTCCACTTACAATTTCTCAAGTTCCTGATCCATGGCAGGGTCCAGAAACAAATCTCCTTTGTCTGGCAAAGCCCCTGGATAAACAAACAAAAAAGGAATGTATCAGAGCAGAGTTAGGCTATTCAGGGGTCACCTTTTTAAAGAAAATCAGGTCATAGCAGCATCCAAAATTTGCCCTACAAGACAAAGAAGACCCTTCCTTATACCCATTAGAGAAATGGACACTGAATATTGAAGATCAAGGACAGACAAAGAATTATGTTGCATATGCTGTGTCCTTCACACAGGGTCTAGCTGGGCCTCAGCCTAGATGGGAGACACTCTCAGTAGTCTCACCTCTCAGAGAACTTGAAAAGCCCAAAGATTTGGCAGGTTCTATTCCCTCTAGAACTATTCGGTGCTGAGTGTCACAGGGTGATATCCCTGCAAATTGTCCTGTATAGCTACCAGTCCCAATGCCTCCTAGAACAGATATGCTGTGTGCCATGCTATAGCACCCAGGGAGATGTATACTTCTGTGCCCCCTGCCTTTCTTGTGCACTGAGCCTGGGGATCACAAACACCCTGCAGATGTAAGACTTGCTTTCCTTGCAATTCAGAAAGGTTAGCCCTGACTCGTGCGTGTGAAGTCTGGGGTAGTAAGTATGGATGGGCTGTGCTCTAGTGCTGCTCACTGACTGGGTGAGAGAGAGAAATGCTGCTTCAGTAAGCAGGTACCTGCACTCAGCATAAGGTCAGCATGCTTTTCCCATCTGAAATCCTAGTAAGGATAAAGGAGATGGGTGTAGTTCAGGACTGGAACAGCTTGTTTATCATTGCTGCTGTTCTCCAAAACAATGCCGGCACCGCAGAAGGAGCCTTCAGGAAGATGGGGCTCTTAGGAAATCCCTCCTGTAACAAGCTCCACCTTGCACAGGGGCCGCGGGAGGGTCTGATCGGTCAGCACAGAGATGACAGAAATTGCCTGGCCAATGCCACTGCACACCAGGAAAAATGCATTTGGTAATCTGTACCAACGGTGCAGCGAGAACTGCTCTTGTTACTGCTCTTGTTTTTCAGGACACCTGGGTGCCACGCTTGGTATCTTTGGGAAAGAGCTCTTGTACTGCCCTGCGGGGGGGGCACAAACCGCATTTCTGGCCCTGGCACCTCCCTCCTGAAGGAGGGGCTGGAGAGCCACCTCTTGCACACAGGCAAATGGCAGTCATAAAAAATGTAGCAATGAGCATCTAACAAATTAGAAGCAGTTCAGACCAGATCCAGCTCCCCTACTTCCAGTTCTGGTCTTCCTCTCTTGCACATGACCAGGAAAACCTGGCACTGCAACACAGAATGGCGGGAGGTCCAGTGCTTGCTTTCACATACTGAATTGAAAGAATAAGTAGCTAAAGCTTAACTTGTTTCTGTGTTTGCAGAATAAAGTGATGTCTCTGGGGCACAAGAATTACTTGGGAGAGTCAGTAAATGACACTTAAAGGTTTCACAAATCTATGTTAACACTGGAGTTAGGCTGCAGGTTCCCCTTTGCCTGACAAATTCATCAGTGCTACCCCAGCCTGAATGAACTGCTGTAATCCCTACCCCTGCTCTAGGGGGGGCACTGGCTTTGTGAGATGGGAGAGCAGGCAGGCATCCTGACAGAAAGCTCCTTTGCCTGAAACTGCCCTTGCTGAAGGGCTCTGGGGAGCCTGTGATCCCCTACAGACCAAAGACTATTGAAATCACCCTTCAGGAGAGATTAAAAGACACCAGGAAAAGAATCCTCCTTTCCTTGCCAAGATGCTAGCACCTGTCAGACTTGTGGCTGCTGCCCCTCCTCTGTGAGAGGCCTCAGCAGGAGGCTGGCAGAGGGCCAGGGGCCAGGCCCACATGAATGGAAAGGAAAACCCACACACTTTGTAGATGGCACAATGGAAGCTGTGGGCAGGATCATTTTTTTGCCCATTTGCTTTCTTTGCACTCGATTGGAAGTGGATTTTGTAGGGCAAAGGAAAAAAGAGTTTTTTTGGTGCAATCCAGGCATCACCTGCCCCAGTGAGTACACTGCTTCCTAAACCTGTTTGCAGAGGGGATTGCAGGGCTGTATTCATGCACCTTTGATATATAATCTCCATGTTGCTGGGTAAGCAGCCCTTCCCCAGAGGGGCATTAGCAGCTTAAATTGCTGGAAGAAGAGGCTCAGCCAGGGAGGGGGCACTTCTACTATGACACACCTGTGCAAAAGAACAAGCCCTCAGGCAAGGTACACCATCCTTTCACTAAGGCTTGTCTTTGAAATATGGGGATTGGCAGATACTCAGGCCTGGGAGTAGAGGGAGAGGATACCCAAAGAGAAAGCTTATCCTTACTGACCTGATGATTTGCTGAACAGAGTGAAGGCATGTGAGCCTCCACACTTTTAAACATTTCTCCTTGTCAAATACAATAGGAAAAAGCCAATTCTGTTCCCCTTTGCAGGAGGAAGAGGAGCACAACCAAGTCACATGTCGACAGCACAGCATTATGTGTCTGAATTACGTACGGATTACACACTCTTTTGTCAATGCAATACGTTGCTATAGCTATATTCATCATCACAACATGGAAATGAGCAGTGATTACTGCTTGGTAATCCCTCTGTTTTCCACAGCAGTCTGGTACATAATTCTGTACCAGAATTTTGTGTTTTATAACACCAGATTTTCAGTAGGCCATGGGTTAATATACTATCAAGATCTCACTGATCTGGGGGAAGATATGGCATGCGCTGGAAAGACTGGGCTCAGTTTGAGACTTTGAGCCAGAGAGGCAGCAGAGGTTTTCCCATGGGGTGTGCCTTCTTTTCTTGTGGACAATAAGAGCAGTCATTTAAAATCTGTGGGAGAATGGACGGCTAAATCATAGACTTCAGTACTGTCTACAGCAGTCAACCACCTTAATGCCTCCTGACCACCTCTATCCAACCTTTAAAACCAAGCATGTTAAAAGGACAGTTCTGCTAAAATGATCAGCTATTAAAGATGTAAAACACTGCTGTCTTAGAGCAGCATTTCACATCTCATTTTAGTGTTGGAGAAGCTCCACAGCTTCAAGCAGACAAGTAAGGTGCAATGCTATGTTTCTGAAGTTAAATCCATATATATATATATATATATATATATAAAAAAAAAAAAAAAGATGAAAAACTCCCCCACTTTCTTCCTGATGAAGTAAAATCTGGGGCATAACTACAGTGGAAATTCCACAGAAATGCAGAATGACTGAAAATCTAGAGCTGCACCAGTCATAGAAGTCTTACCTAGGGCTCTGTTGATCCCTTGGTCCTTTGCAAGTGCCAAAAGAAATCCATAGAAGGTCAGTCTCTGTGCAGTACTCAGCATTTCCTTCACAAGAGCACAAGGTGGACAGCTAGGAGAAGAGAGACAAAGAGGTCATCTTGTCTACTAAATGATCATCTTTTTTTCCAAGATCCAGCTCAAATTGGAAGAATAAGCCCATTTACCTGTTCAAATATTGTCAAGTTGCCCCCACTGTTTAATAGCCAATAGAGCTTGTTTAGTTGGCATTGCATCTGCTCCCAATTTGCTAAGCAAAGATGTTTGAGCTGGGGTACATCCCTAGGAGCAGTCTTACCTGCCTCCTTTCCAGGGACAGGGAGAAAAACCCAGATCTGCTGAGAAGCATATACACATGTCCACTCTTGACATATATTCTTTCACAAGAAAAAAAAAAAAAGAAAAAAAAAAAAGAAATCCTTTCTTTTAGCACTCAATAAACTTCCATTTTTGTGAGGGCACTATTATCATCACCCTTTTACCAGCAACAGACATTCAAGGGGCAGGAAAATCTCTCCAATGACAGACTAAGTATGTCCTAAAACATATTTGAGTGGGGACTGCAATTCCTATGTCCCCTGCATCTACACTCACCTTAAACCCTGGCCCTGAACTTCAGGCAGTATCATCATTATGATTCTTGCTCTTGCTTAATACCCCTTAAAGAGTTTCATGCAAAATGGAACTGCTGCATTTAGAGGAAATGGAAGTTCTGAACAATTCCGGGCTTAGTAGCATTCCCAGGAGATGTGGGTGTGGACTGGTGATCCCTCGGGCAAAGGTGGTTACCAAAGCCTGGCAGAGCATTGAGCTACTTGAGGAAAGGCTGGGAATGTCTCCCCTCACAGTGCTGTGCTCAGCCTGACCTACCAGATAGGCTCAAAATATCCTCCCCAGCTGAAGTTCTGGGGGCATACAGGGAAAGTAGAGCTTTTGTTACTTAAACATCCAAACAGCATGGAATCTCTGCTTAGATGCCTATAGTACTGGACAATAGTTCAGAACTAATTTTGTGGATCACAAATTTTGATTCACATAAAGCAGGAGTCAGGTGGGGCTGGCGTCATGAGTCTTTTTGTGGATCTAGACCATGACTATCTGCTCACTACCTACAACTATGAAGAATGTGTCTATCAAAACTATACAGTAAGGCCTGGTTTTTCTCTGTCCCTTGATGAACTAAGGCTATTCTTGTGCCTGGGATCTCTAACTGGAGACCAGCTCCATCCCATATTCCAGTAAAGACTGGCAGTGTGATCTTGTCCAGGTGCTAAAGCTTCTTCATCCACCCCAGTGTGGCCTGCCTGTACTTCAACACTTAGGAACACACTTGCATTCATTTATCTCCTCTAGTTAATCGATGATGGTAGATGAACCTTGATGAAAGTATCAATGTAAAAGTGAGAAGGAAAGCAGAGTCCCAAATCAACCAATTAGCCCAATAATCTGCTCATCTCCCCCGTGTCTGTTAGGCTCAGTAAATTGTTTTTCTCTTTTGGTTAAGGCAGTTCTGCTATGATCTCTCCCTTCATACTTCTCCAATGAGATCTATGTGGAAGATACAGCTTGTTCAAAGTCCTGTATTTCTTTGCAGATCCAACCTTATAAAGGGTCTCTGGAGACAGAGACTTCACATCTATGTTTTGGACTCTGTTCATACCTGTATTTTGATCTGTCACACAAGGATTCTAGGCACTGGTAGAAGAGAGATGCCTCTACCCCATCAAGTGGGTTGCAGTCATTTGGGGGTTGTCGCTGCCGATGTTGCCCAGAGGATGATGTTGGCACGATCACAGTATTTGGATTCTTACCAGCCAATAGATCTTGATAAATGGCAGCAACACTTTCCAGGAACTCTGAAAAAAACAGAAAGCAATTTATAACTCAGGGCTACAGCCAGCTAAGCATCCTCCTGACCTACCAGACCCAGGATTAAATTGTCATTCCCTGCTCTGTGCTGCACATGACACCAACAGGAAATGAATGTAAGCACAATACTAAGGCATCCTGCATATTCGGATCAGATATTACGCAGGCACATGCAGCCATTTCCATGTAAGTTGCTGGCTTCTCCCTGTCAGGATGGTTAGAGAGGCCAGCCACCTTGTTTAGACTCTTCTAAAGGGAACAGAGGCTAGCACGTGAATAAAGCAGTGGAGTGTGAAAGCTAATGTCAAACACACAGCTAGTTTGCAAAGTCTCAAAAGTTTCCCTTCTTCATCTGTTACCACCAACTGAGAACTCATCTGAGTTGGGAACAAAATATATGGTACTGCATCAGAAGCAAAGGGAGCAAGTTAGTTAGGACTCCAGGCTGTATCCCAGCTTGTCTCTGTGCTGCTCCAAAGTAAATATTACATGGGATCTAGAGGAAGGGCCAGGGCAGGTCAGGGCTAGAGTTGGCAGAAAGCCTCTCCCCAGGCTCCTCATACTACCCACTGTTTACTGCAAGAGCCTAATTTTAAACAAGTTTGTTTATGGATGTGGTCAGCAGTTTACAAATCTAGATTCCATTTGGAGTGGTTTGCATGTGTGTGGGTTGGTGGGAGAGCGTATGACAGGCTGCGTGTGTGCGTTGTGCCTGGGTGAGCGGGACAGGGCCGGGATGTCTGAGTGTGTGTACACAAGGGCGTGTCTGTGAGGACTCCGGTGGCATTTATGTCCCCAGTGAATGGAAGTGTGATGATGTGCGTGAGGCGGGTGGAAAGGAAAGGCGGGATGCCGGCGGGCCCTCAGGCTGCGCTGAGGTTTTGCAGCTCTGTGGAAATATTTGTTGTATCAGAGAAAAACTTTCCAAGCACATTTTCTGTCCACAGCTAAAGGCACTGCAAGCCTGGTTCTGCCCAACCCCAAATCACCATTTTAACTGTTTTTCTTTGATGACTTGTCATGGGTAACGTTGTGATATGCACAGGGGAGTTACAGGGTAAGTATACACAGAGAAGTACTAAGAAATAGAGATGTTTGTATTAGGAATAGCAGCTGACTCATAACTGCTGGAAAGATGGGAACTGACAGGTTGGATCAGATCAGCAGGCCACCCAAGGCTACGCTCCGACCACAAACTGCTCCACCACAACTTCGAGCCAGTGTCTCCCAGTATCCCTGACCTGGCCCCTTTTGCCTGATCAAGGCCAACCGAGAGCTATGCCCATCAGCAGGAACTGTTAGTGTGAGCGGACAGAATCCCATGAGATTTTAGAAAGTGCTCTGTGCTGCAAGACAAGTGAGTGAGTGCCTCAGCAGTGCCCCATGCTTGGGAGTATATCCAACCTTGATAAGGGAAACGTTTCCCCTCTTTTTCCCCACTTAAGCACTTTCCTGGACGAGTTCCTTTCCTCAACACCATTTTAGGAGACTAAGACAAACAGGCCAACATATTTTAAAATAATCTCCCTGTAAAGAAAAAGTACATGAATGTTCATCCAAGTTTCTCCCCCTTGCCACCTGAACTTTAGTTTAAAAATACCTCAGGATTTTTACAGAAATGTATGTGTGGGTGAGTGTATGTAAAAATACGTATACACAAACTATTACTATTTGATTTGTACTTTTCCTGTCAATAATCTTAAAAGAAGTACCCCATCTACTTAAAACTCAAACTGAGGGAGAGGGGTAGAATATGATAAATGACCAATAATACGAAAAACATAGATAGGGATTAACTGTTCCTTTTCCCTTCCAACCAGGGGCTCTCAAATCAAATGAGAGGTGGTTCTTCATGGAACAGGTGGCAGACCCATGCAACTCCTTGCCAAGGAGAGTTGTGGAGGTTAAATGTTGATGTGATTTCAAGGGGAGACTGGAAAAGTCCTCAGGAGAGGAATCCCCCTGGTGTTTCTAAACCTGTAGAAATTATATGCATTTCAGAAACATTTTGAGCTGAAAATAGCTTGTATTTGGATTAATATTAGGGGTAAGATTTGTATGAATTTGCCAAATTCCTTTTTTTTTTTTTTTTTTTTTTTTTAAAGGCACCAGCTCCGGATCCCTGTTGGGGCCAGAACATTGGGTTAGGCTTGCTCTGGGCTGTTCTGATCCTGTCTCCAGCAGGGGCCGGTACTTTAGAGGCAGAAATGCTGTATTGCAGAATTACAGAAAAATATATATATTAATAACAGTTAACTGTTAGGTTCTAACATACACTAGATAAGCTGGAAATTTATGTCTCAGGACTAAAACAAATACATGCATAAGCCATAGCTATTACAGGTATCTTGTTATTCATAAAAATTTGGAGCCTCCTTATGAGGCCTCCTAATCCATTGGCATCAGTGATAGCTTTTATCAATGGATTCGTGGAACTATACATAGCTATATATTCTCTGTGAAAAGCCATGTGTGTCCTTACAAGTCTGAAAAAACTGCAGGGATAGAAAAGCTGTAAGGTTGTAATGATGTGCCAGAGGGTGAAATCAGCACCTTCCCAGTATTTACCTGAGTAGTAGAATTGGATCTGGAAAGCAAAGAGGAAATCAGAAAAAGACATCAGGCAATCCATAGCATCATCCATCAGCACAATCCTAGGAATAAGATGAGAGAAACAGTTTGGCATCTCCAAGTGGACTAAAGCCTTGAAGCAGGAACCCCAGATCCAGAGTAAGTGCAGCTAGGCAGCTATGTGCAACTGAGAACTGCTAGTAGCTTGGCCCAGGGTAAGAGGTTAGGAGAGAGGAATGGGAACACCCACCAGTGCGTGGAGGTGGACACCCTAACATCAAATGAAAGCAGCTTGAGAACCTGAGGTGAGGAGAAGATCCTGAATATCAGTGCTATCACACACTAGCTTCAATGTGACCGGTGCAAGAAGAACGTTAAGCATTCAAGCCTGAGGGACGTGATGGAATGACCATTGGCAGTAAAACTACTAGGCTGGTTCGCATGGCTATATAAAGAGTAACTGTGCTACAGACCAGGCAGTTACATGATTATAAAATTGGTGTGAGCAGAACGAGACTTGTGCTATTTCTCTGTACGCCAGATTTTATTGAACTAGGCTATTCTCAGATTCGTAAGTACAACAATAGCCATTAAATTCCAACCTATGGCCAAACACCACCTGACTACAGAGGAAATAACACGATGTCTCTTCTGCATCAACAAGCAGCTTTAAAATTATCCACCATAAACATCCTATCCTCCCTTTCTCATGAATCAGTCCCTTTTCGTATATTATCAGGTCAAATTTCATAGAGACTGAAGACTTCCTGGACAAGGGACAATGTCTTCTTTCTCTCTGCTAAGCCCCAGGTGCATCTAGGGAGTTGCATGTATCCTTATTTTGAATCATACTTTAGGAATACATAATATATCAGCAATAGACCACAAAGATGAAGTACAAGTGATAGCAAAGTCCACCTCCTCCTTTTGGGAAAAAATGCTGGATTTCAGAACTGAGTTAGGACAAAAAAATAAAATAAAAAAATAAAATAAAAATGAAAACAATGGTCTGGTCACTACCAGGGATTAGGAAACTTGGGCTAATCAACGATAACTGAGACCAGAAAGCAGAAGGAAACACATCACTTTGACAGGAAAAAAAAAAAAAACACAGTATTCAGAGGATGTAAAAGAAAGGTGGTTGGTACTTCCTTTCAGCTGTGTACTTTCTGGACCACCATGCAGCTTTAAGCAGAAACAGGTCTACTGCCCCTGTATGGTCAGTATCTGGCATATCACACAAGAAGGATTACCAGTTCACTATAGCCAACGTGTGGGTCATCTAGTAGGACACTTCTGAACGCAGGGCCAAATGCAATCCTCAGACCAACTCCTGCAGCATCAATGGTCTAAACACAGTGCTGGGGAAACACTGTTACGTGTTCTGTAAAACACTCCGGGGAGCTGTGTGGGAGGCTGACCTAGAAGAGTTAGAGGATCTTGCAAGAGGCTTACTTCCCCGCCACTCAGACCAGTTCTGTTCGCTGTGGCAAAATCAAACATGCAGAGCAGCTTGAATTAATTATCTCAAAGAAGAAAGACTGAGGCTAAGAGGGTCCCCAGGAGAAAAGCCAGTATTTAAAACAAAACCCTTTGAAGATGTCAAAGTGCTTCTGATTTATTTATTATGTTCCAGAAGCCTCCTCCTCCTCCTGTCTAAAGAAGCAGTAGCTTCAGTGCTTAATTCTCACTAATAAGCATGTTACTAAGATTGTCAGTGGCCACATCAAGGAAATAGCTTTGAAGCTGGCAGGCAGAGCATCTTCATCTCTCAGGCAATATTGCTCAGCTACTGGCATTTCCAACCACTCTTTAAGCACTGGAAATGCTGTGGGCCACATCACTGAGAAGCTGCACTCCCTCCTTTGAAATAATGGTCTGTCTCCCAGATACCCTCAAAGCACGAGCTCCAAAGCTTTTACCAGTGCATTTCTTCGTCCTGGAGAAACAGGAGAACAATAGTGGAGATATTTTTTTACATACTCATTTTGTGAAGAGACTATATTACATCACCCTCACAACAATCAACTAATTTCACTTGTTTTAAATCTAAAGCTGTGGTCAATGGGTGTGCCCTGCAGCAGGAAGTCCTGCTCTGCTACTTACAGAAGAGAATCGGGACATGGGCAGAGGTCTGAGAATTTAACTTTTCTTGCAGTTAGAGACAGCAAGGAGCCTCTAAGGAGGGCTGTACGGCACATATGTAACGGAGGAGCGTCTAAATAGAAGCAGGTGCACTCTGGTGCTGGGTTACTGACTCCACTTGGCCCAGGAGCCTGCACTCCGGAAATGTTGAGAAGTCTTTAAATCCAATACAATCATTTATGAGGAGATTGACTGCAGCTGGCTGTTCCCCCACATAGCCAGCTGACTGCACAGCCAGGGAAGCTGAGAGAGCATCACATGCAACATATCTGTACATCTTCCCTGAAGTATCTGGCAACAAGAGAATCCCAGCCATTGATGGTCTGTAACCTAGCCAGCAGGAGCTAAACTGAGGATGAAATCTGAAAAGTCTGAAGTGGAACTCGAAAGAGTTCATCAGGTAGCAGATATTTCAAGGGTTTCTTATTCACTCTTGTCCAAATTAGATTTTAAGCCCTTAGGGGCACGCACTTACTTACCAGGTTAGTAGTCAGCACTTAATGAATAATGAAAATCAAGGAGAAACTCTGGAAAGGACAGAAGAAAGATGCCTCCACTTCAGGGACTCTGGTAAGGGTGTAGTGGTCTTTCAGGGTTCAAGCGGGTTTGGCTGACAGGAAAGCCTTGCTTCCCCTGCGGGGGAACTTTATCATCTGCTGACTGTGGTGAAAATTTCGGAAACCCAGACTAGACAGGATGTCCCCAGGACAAACTCTAGACCAGGCAAGTTGAAAGGACTTTTACTGTTCCTTGCTGCCATTAAGGGCTAACTGACACTGTGTGTCTTAAGGCCAGGCTGACTCAAATGGGTCTTCAGGGACTTGGTTAGTTTACTGATACACAGAGGCAAAAATAAATAGAACATGCAAAAAGGGCAAGATCTGCACTCTCAGGCAATCTTTTACCAACAGGAGTACGCTTCCATTAGCAGTGACCCATGCACTGTGAGCTCCCATGTTGCATAAAAAAGCATAGGACCCGTGAGCTACTTGGTTCCCACTGCTGTAATGCAGGCAGTGAGCTCTGTGGGTTTCTGTTACAGGAGAGAAGTCAGTTCTCAGGTACACGACCTGAGATCCCAGCACCGATCCTGAAAAATCCCTTCCTTTTCTGTCCTTTCGCAATTTCAAGATTCAGAAAGCCAGAAGGTGCCTCTGAAGATCAAAGGTATCTCTGTAGATTAAGATCTTTAATCTGCTAATGCCTATGGCCCTTTGAAGGAAAAAAAAAGTCCAAGAAATTGCACTTATAGCTTGTTTTTTTGGGGGGTTATGACCTCTGCATTTGTGTGGCACCAGGAACAGACAAATGGAGGTCTGTGGTGTAATGCTAATAAAACCTATATTGTTGTAGCCTCTGTTCTTCTGCTCTGACATTTCCAGGTCCCGTTCCCTTCCAGTGTTTGTTATCAGCGCGTGGCAACTGCTCAAGGACAAGTGGAGCGCACCGTGCTGTGAGATCATCTCAGCCAGGCAGCGCTGGGACCGCAACCACGACTGCTCCAACAATTACACGGGTCCTGGCTGTACCAGGGAATGCTGAGGCTACTCCTGCCACCACCTCACTTAATTCCTTTCCCAAGGCAAGTCAGCACCAAAGTTGCTGGGGGTGTGCAGACAGAAGGAGGAGCAATGTCAGTAGGTCTGCATGTGCCACTCCTGCTCTGCGAGGACGTAAGCAACCAGTGCTGGAAGGCAGCCTGCAGGGCTCACCTTTCTGACTGGTGCAGCCAAGGAGGGCAATAGGAAGTGGGAACCAGAATGAGCAGCAGCATGGGGCAAGAAAAAGGAAAAAGAGAGAGAGAGCAGCAGTTAGAAGCAATGAGAAAGATGTTTTAGAAACATGACGAGTTTTATTAAAATTGCTCAACCAGATTATCTTGTAACAGAAGAACAGCAATGTTTAAGTAAACCTCTGGCCAGCCAACAGCAAGAGTGAGGTCATCCCCACCTGAGCTGGGGTGCCTCAGACACAGATCTCATTTCTCTCTAACACCTGCTCCCAAAGCTGGCTTGTCTGTCTCTAAGGCACACACACAACAGTGCAGCAGGCCCCTGAATGGGGCCTCTAGTTTACAACAGCCTTGTGGATTAAATTCCTTGACACAAACATCATAACATGTGTAGATATGCTGAAGACTCCTTTCATGCACCATCAAAAATTCCTACTCAGCTCAGATGGAGCTCTCTGAAATGCACACCCGCACATCGGACTGGTGCAGTAGTACCTCCATGAAAGGCAGCAGCAGCTAGATTCCTGCTACAGGGTCAGCATTCTTTCTTAGGCCGGCGTTGGAGGCCAAGCAACTGTACCCTGCAGAGCCCAGAAGGCCCACTGATGAGCTAGAGGGAATGATAGCACTCCTCTTTTAGTATTAATTGAAGCAACACAGCTTTAACTGCGGTTCAGTTCGGAGAGCAGAACAGAGAAGCCTAGGAAGAATTCAGAGAATCAGCCAAGTGGAAGTACTAGCAGATGGATAACGCTTTTTTATTCTCCTTTCTTAATACACTTTTCAAGGGACTCTGATGCTGAAGAAAGATAACAGAATGAAAGATAGAAAATGTGGACCTCTTCGTTATGCAGGCCATGAGCAACACAGGCAGCAGCTATCATCGTGATCACATGCCTGGATTCTATTTCCAATGTTATATCTAGGTCCACGAAAAGCCTTTCATTTCCATGCCGCCTCTGCTGAGATGGCTAGGAATGAAAGTATTTATTCAGTAATCTTGCTGTGATTATATACGTGTGTGTGTACTCCTACCGAGATCTCAACTGACCCCCTACCCCAAGAGATGTATATACCTTATTACATATTCACTATCAGATAGTTAATAATCAACTGCCTGGGCTGGACTGGAACCAGCAAGCACTAACAGCAAAAAAAATCCCGTATCTCCTTATCAGTGCCCTGAGCCATCTATCTGCTTTAGGCCTTGTCTAGATTAAAATAAAATTTCAAACAGATTAGCTACCATGTTCTTAGCCAAAGGACTTTAAAACACTGGCAGTCCTTCAGAGTTTAGTACCTTTTACATGTGATCAAACATAGGAAACTGGGGAGGGTGGGGAGGAAGGAACAAGTTTTTAAAATGGTAAACTATTTCAAATAGAGTTTAAAATGGTATCAGTTAAAACCACTTTGACTAACATTTTTTATATGCAACTCATCTTCTGAATTTAGAGACGACAGCAGCATTCGGCGCTGATATTTCAGTCCTTGTATACCATAAATACACATTCTTTCTCATTGCTAGAAAAAAAAACACTCTGTTCTTAATCTCAAATCATGGCATCTCTTTTCCCCAGAATCATAAAAGCTGAAGGTCCCTGCTCATGTCTTTACCCACAGATCCAGTTCTTAAGTCCATATGCGTGAGGCTGATCTTGCCTTAAAAGAATAGATGAGGACCCACCTTGCTGCTTTCTGAGTGAGTTCCATTGGGAAGTCAGGGCAGAGCAGCTGCAGCAGGCAGTGGTATTCCTGTGCTGTCAGCAAATCTGCAGGAAAAAGAGAGGTGAGAACATCAGAATTCTCTTACAGGTTGTTCCCTCCCCTTGCTTCATTTCTAGGAAAAAACTCAAGCTCTCTTCTCTCAAGTCAAGCAGACTGGGTACTTCTGACAACCATACTGCTAGCCTTATTCCCCAGACCTTCAGAGCTGGGCTCTGCAGATAGGAGTTGCCAGTGAACCAGGCAATCAGAAAGGGGCCCGATAAAGGGGAAATGCTCTTGAAGAGATTCCCTCAGAGAAACCGGTAACAGGTAGCGGTGATTCAGTGTGAAAAAGAGGTAACCAAAACTGAGCAGTTTCAAGTGACAACACGGTCTGGTTTGACTTCACTATAACCATGCGGAAAAAAGCATCATTTCAAAGTTGCTTAAATTTGCTGAAATTCACTGGCATGGTGACATTCACCACAATAAGCCTGAAAACCATCCACAGAACATCTGGCAGCAGTAACAAAGGCAAACAAGGTTTTGGGGTTGTATATGGAAGGCTACAGTGTATAAACCACAGACGTTATTACTTTGGCATTCGGTAAGGCAGCTGGACGGTCTCTTCTGGAATAACGTGTACAAATCTGGTCACTCTATTATAGGAAGCACAGAACAAAGATCCAAAAAACACAAGAAAAGCAATCAAATGATTCATGTTTTAGGGAGCTGCTTTGTGAAAGACTGGTCAAGAAAGCCCACTGTGGTTCAGCAGGAGTCATAGAGGTGAATCTTAGGGAACTTTATAGGATCCCAAGGGAATGGAAACATACTGATGTCAAAAAGCCCTACATGATTGTATGTTCACAGTCCAAAAGCCTGTGGACTGGACTTACGGAGAAGACTAGCTGAACAGCAGCAATTTTGCAGTACTTCTATATACAGAAGAATGTCAAGTATGGAAGAAAGAGCCAGAGGTGGAAGTGGAGCCAAGCAGTAGTCAAGGAGGGAATCCAAAGGGCACAGGCACTAGGACTGAGGTACAGAACATCAGGTCTGTTACCACGGACACATCTTAGCCTTCCTTAGCCCCAAAACTCCCATCCAAATAATCAACCTTGTCCCAGGTGATAGCCACGACTTCTTCGTATCTCAAAGCATGATAGTTCCACAAAACTAAGAGAGAATGCTACACTTCTGTCTGACATTTCAAGAGGCAGATATTCAATAGCAAAGGACATTTCACTGTGCCATCCAACCCAAAGTAATGTTTTCAATGCTGACTACTGAAATAGTGCAGGATGACTGCCATCAAAATCAGGCTAAAGACTTTTTTCCTTTGCCTACATTACTAGCAAGGGAAGTGGAGGAAAAAAAAAAGATCTAATACTTCTCTCTTCTGTTCAGGAAACTCTAAAGCTGAAGAACACTGTCATCAGGCTCTTCAACATCCATTATGGATGCTGTCTAAAATTCTATACTTCGCACTCTCAGGAAGACATTCTATCTCATGAAGCACCTTAGATTTAGGGCCATGCTATGAAGACATTATTTTGAATAACGAGTAGAAAAAAAAAGTGCTCTGCCTGGAAAAGCCAACTCTGCAGTCAGAAATCTGCTGTAACAGAAGGAGGTCCCAGCCTGTGCTGAACTGCAGTACCACTGCAGGGATCTGTGCACCCTATTCTGCTGTAGGGATAAGTACATCAGAGTCTCTCTTCTTTCCAGATGTGAACACAGAGCTGAATTCAATTTCTGTGACTGCACTGAAATGACAGATGTCTCAGAGAATACGAAGGGCACTGTAACTTTTTTTTTTTTTTTTCTATTGTAAATTCTTACTAAAACACAATTCAGAGGCTGCATTTCATTGCAGATACTTGCATATATGCATATGTCAGCGTGTATCTGAGCTTGGAAGTTGCTACTTTGAACTGATTTTTCAGCCAAATGCCAACTATTTCTATTGTGTGAAACAACATGGAGAAAAAAGAAAAAAAAAAAAAAAAAAAGATTCTTCTTGGTTATTTCGTTAGCCCAACATTCATTTATAGCAATAGAGATTTTGGTCCTAAGTCCTTAAAGAAGCAATCTGAGCAGTTAAGGTACATGCAAGCTTCATGAGATCATCCTCAACTAGCTCGGCACATGGAACAGGTTAGGGAAACCAGAGAAGCTGGGCATAAAAAGGCTCTTTAGAAACAGACACTTTCTCCTAATTGAAGAGTATGGCATGGGCCTCTAACAGCTGCTCTTGAAGGCTTTCTGAATCTCGCTTTGAATAATGCTGAGCATTAAAATCTTGATCTTTGTCTAACGAGTTTACACTTGGTCTTCAAGCAGCCATTTGGAAGCTTTACCCAATACTCAGTTTACATTTCTGGTTTGCTTAAGTTCAAATTCCTGTTTATGCATCCTTACAGTCTCTGAGGCTTCTAGATAAATGCGTCTTAAAAGAGTAACTGCACCCTAAGCAAGCATTAGTTTTGAGGCATAGAGATCTCTCACTTGCTGGAATTAACGTATTTTTAAAACTTAATAATCACTTATGAGGTCTTTTTCTCCTCTCTCTTTGTACTGAGTCACAGCATCATCCTTACTCCTCCATCACAAAACCACAAAGCAACATGCAGCTAAAGCACAAGTCTGCTCAAAAGGACTTTGTGAAAGGGTGGCAGAGACCTCTCCAGCCAGCACATCAGAAGGTGATGTTTATTCTCAGCACAAGTGAAGAATTAATTGCAGTTTCAGTCTTTGAGCAAGTGGTCTACTTAAATGGGAACCGCACACAAAGCTGACGTGGTGCAGAGAAGTTCCTGCTGTAAAGAAAGAAGCTCATTCTTTACTCTTTCCTTCTTGCTGCTTGTGCCTGCAGCGAGGGCACCCTCAGATGAGTCATTGCAGTATGCAGGCAGGCTCCTTCAGACCAGAACGCAACTCAGCCCGTAGACACCCCAGGCATCCGACCAATAAATCATATCAGATTCTCAGACTATGGATGGGTACCTATTACACAGGAAGGGGGATCACCGCAGACCTTAGGAGGTGTCTACAGTTTGCTGTGCTGACTGTTTTCCTATTCCCTACGGCAGGGTCAGTGAAGACCATGCAGAAAATTACATTTGCCCATGCACCATATTGTCTGCCAAGAGCTGCTTGGAATAAACAAGGGCAGTTCTGGTGCATGACCACATTGCTCCTTCCTGTCTCCAGGCCACAGCTGAGTAAATAGTGTTCAATGCTGCATGATGAAGAAAGAAAGAAAAGAAGGAAGGTACCAGTCAGAATGAGTGAAAACTGGAATCCACAACTGCTACTTTGGTTGCTACCACAAATTACTGTATCTCAAGTTCCAGTAACAAATGAAGCAAATCACAGAGTTTAAATCTGACCCCATAGCATAGGGCAGCGAGCTATATGTACTCGACCATGCTCTTGCAGTGGAACAAACTCGATCATACCGTGTGCTTGAGGATGGAGAGAGACTGATTGCAATCTGCTTGTTAATTGTGTTCACTTACAGCTGAAAATAATGCCTTGCTCTTCTGCTGCAAAACAGCTAATCAACAAATTCCAGAGTGATCTTAAAACAGCAGTCCACTAAGGAGGACCTGGGAGGCTTAACAGAAAAAGTAGAGGAAAAAGTAAATGGGTACAGCTGAAGTTGCAGAGGAAGCTCAACTGTTTGATCTCAATTTTTGCTGTACTGGTCTTCAAACTCCTGCCCAGCCTGCTGCTACTCTGCTGCTAGAAAAATGCAGACTGTTCCCTCCCACCTCTTACTGTCCATGATTAGTTTATTGGCCTTTAGTGCCTGGGGCAGGCTCATCTGTACATTTCAGAGACACGGTGGAAAAGGATGTTCGTCCATGTGGAATAGTCTTGGAATACAAACACTGCTTTCTGGATAAAAATGGCCCCACACTTGAGAAATATGGAGGCAGCTACTTCATACTTCCCTGGCATTTAACAAATAAGCTCTTTTTACCACCTTCCTTTGCTGTTTGTGTGTAGCTGACAGGTAGCACCTAATGCAAAATGATGCAAACTTGAGGAATGCTAAATGATGCCTTTAAGCTGCTATCAGTGTCCTGAATGGAGCTCAGCGCAGACACACCTGAGCTATCTTTAAACCAGTTGTCTTTCCTACTGACAGCAGCCCAGCCACAGAAGCCTGGAACTCAGTGAAAGCTGTAAAATCAACCCAGGAAGCCAATAAATATTTAGGACTTAGCCTGAATTGCAGTCATTGCTGCTGTATCTGGGCTGCTTTCGGCACAAAGGGTAGCTATCTACAGTGCTGTCACAACACTATGACAGCTATAAATATGCCAAAAGCAGTAGAAGAATACTTACCGCAGTTGGTGTATGAAATCTGACCCAAAAAGCCACATTAGTGGCACCCCAGAAACTGAAGGATTTCCTTGATGAATATAAATTAAAGTTCCTTATTCCCATCATATTTCATATACAACTACCCGAACAGGCTGGAGCCCTGAGCAATGTAGCCCTCCCCTTTGGATTACCGTAGGACACAAAATTTCCACAGACTGCTTTTCTGCCACAGTCATGATGTCATTCAAGAGTCATAAAGTCAGAGAGCTGTAAATCAGTCTCCTAGGAATATAACAGAGAACAGCCTAATAAATAATCAAATGTAATTTTAAATGTTGGGCGAGTCTTTCTTGGCCTTTAGATTTTTAGGATTTCTGGTATAAATATCACATTCTTAGGATTCTCACCATATCTGTACAGTCTTGTAACCTTATAAAGAATGAAGACAAGCAAGCCCCTAGAAATAAAAGTCTAGGTGTTCTTGCGCTGCCTATAGGAGCTGCAATTTTACAAGAAAATATATATATATATATATAAACACATCTGCTGATAATACTGCATCTTCACAACTCTCATTTGAGTAACAGGCTGCACTCTGCACGTCTCATTCACAGGATACCAATAGCCTCACTTCCTCACCTCCCATACATCTAGCACTAATAACAAACAGAAAACCGAAAGCTCTAGGAAAATGAATGCACGCGCAGAACCACACAGCATTACACAGTTGTGTAAAAAAAACACATTTCTTCCTTTCTTCCTCATAAAACTCTAAACTTAATTAAAAAATCCTTCTTAGTTAATCATTTATAAAATTTTACATTGAGAGATTTTAGGAATTACCATGAAAAAGATCTGTTCCATAACTTGAAGAATTAATAAGAATTTTAAAGAAAATAAAAACATTCAAGTGCTGTTTCTTTGACTAATTCTTTTTTTTTTTTTTCCACTGACAATAAGAGAGATAAAATAAATAGAAACCAGATCCAGAACATGCATTTGTCTTATTTAAAAACTTATTTTATTTTTCAAGCAAGTTAGAAAATAGTCCTAAGAGCATAGGAAAATCAAAAGAAAACTGTCAGAGACCTAACAGTTACTTTTCAGTGACAGGAAAATGTACTAGAAGCCAAAGATTTCTGCCAGGTTAGCTCAAAACCAGCTTCCCTTTTTTAAGGAAGGTTTCTAGCAAATATTTTACAGAGCGCAATGGTCAGATCTGTTTCATGGATCAACACAATATTGTGTTTTACATGGAATCTTGGACACGTGCTTTACATGGAATTTTGGACACGTGAAACTTTAAAGGACTAGTTTTAGTAACTGGATGCATTACCTCTGCCTTCCTAATGGTGCAGGTCAAGAAGCAGCTCAGACAGTCTAAAACCTTCCTCCCACTGAAAGGGTCCCCTCTACCCTTCTTCCCTTCCCCTTCTTGCAGCTGGCCACATGGTTCTGAACGACCCCTGGTACCAGCTCTGCAATGCAGCAGACCCCTTATGAGAAAATTCCACTTTTCCCCTGGGCTACTGAATTGAACTGACTCTCAAATCTGTGTGATGAAAGCCTGTGCAAAGTAAGCTGTGGAGAGGTGCAGGGGAGAGAGAAGGTAGAGGGAGAGCAGGACCTCCCCTTTTCAGCAGGGATAAAGCTGGACAGGCTCAGGTAATTCCCTGCTTAAGGTGTTTTAATTCATAAATCTGGGATATGCAATCCTATTGTCATAGGATTAATGATCCTTCTAATTAAAAGTAGGTTCAGGTCAGCTGGCTGAATTTGCATTACACTGCTAAGACAGTTTGTTAACACTCTGCTATCAGATACACTCCTAAGACTCAACTTCTGGCATCCTTACTACATCCAAGCAGGCAGCTGAGTGCAGGTTACTCACAAATCCCATCTGCTCTTTCCACGGATACCATTTAGGTCCTTCCAGAAAGGATCCCAGGGCATCTTCAGGAAGACTCAGGACCGTGGAAGACTTTGTGTCTGACACAACAGCACAGGCAGGCAGGATAACTGAAGAATTCACAGAGCTGCTAAAGTTTAGGCTTTGTGGGTGAATTCCTCCAGAAAGGTGCTTGAAGCATGGTTGCATGCTGGATTGCCTCTACTGACCTGAGAGCATTTGCAAAATCCTGCCAGAACCAGAGGTAAATGAGCTGCTGCAGGCAGCTAGCCTTCACAAGGTGTTTTGGAGCACAGCTGCGAAAAGTAGTATTTAGGAGACTCCTGATGACAAGAGGTAGAAAGACCCAGCTTTGGATGTGAAGAAGAAGAAAAGAGTGACAGAGGTTTAGTGAGATTTGCCTGTCACAACCTGTGTCAGACTCAGGACAAATATAGCGGAGAGCTAAAGCAGACTGACCTAAAAAGATTTGTTGGGGGAGTGCTGAAAGAGAGAACAGTTTGAGAGGATTAGCACTGCAGTTGAGCAGAAAGCTAGTTTTAAGGCACTCAGGTAAGAAGGAGAAGATTCAGCTGCAGCTGAAATAAAGAATAAAAGCATTAGTCCTGAAGGGAACCTGAACAGTTCATATGAACAGTAAATTCACTGAACAGCTGGCTTATTACGGGCAAAGCTCCAGTAGCACCACATTTTGAGTGAGCTAAAGATTTTATTTTTTTTAATAAAACCCTCTAGATGATGTGATTATTTTTTTGCCCCTTGATCTTGAGCCCTTTTATCAATAAGCCACTTGCCAGATTAACAAAGACAAAACATGAATCTGTATAGAATTGCTCCAGTTCTATCTCCAAAATCCAGAATCTTGCTGTTTATGCAAACTTTCAATCATCCTCTAGTTCCTTTCAAATTCCCTGTAATTATCCTGCAGTATGAAACATTTCATGTGGCAGAATTACTTCAGCTTAGAGAGAATGTTACTCAGGGCAGGATGAGCTGTGCCAAAGGTACAGTCCAAAGCTATCATGTGGCATGCTTATGTGGCTAGCATGGCACATCCAGAAACTCAAGAATTTAAACTTTCATTAGAAACAAAAAATGTTCTCAACTCTCATGGTTGTAAAGAAAACATTCCAACAGTGGAAGAGTTTAGCCATCATCAGTGTGGTATCCCTGAACCCACAGACAGTCTGAAACATAACTCAAGTATGAACTTTCCACCTACTTTGGGAACCCTAACTCTAAAACCTAATGAAACATTAAAGACAATGTTAACTCTTCCATTTCTTGTTTTAGCTATAGGCTGGGACTTTGAATGAAGTTGGATTTTAATGAATTCAGAGTTTTTCAAGTGCAAAAACAAATAATAAGAAAGAAGACGCAACCACAGCTTCTGACAGTATTTTCAGAAGTAGAAGAAGATAGAAGACAACAAACAAAAAGGGATGGTTTAAATTTCTCAATCTATTACTGACTACAGAAAACAAATAGTAGATAAAACTTTATTTGCTACATAGACTTCCAGTTTTCTCCACGCAGCCTTCTTTCATGTTTGCTAAGATAATTCTGTGTATATTCAGAAGCATGGATAATCCTAAAGATATGCTCAGCTCTTTGAGTATGATCCAAAAGGACATTTAGCCTTCTTCAAAGGACATAGGCCTGAAGCTGCTTTGGTGGACTATAGTATAAAAATTTATGGCTTTCCATCATATTTAGAGGCATTAAAAAGCCAAGTAAGAAATGGTAGGCATACCCTACCATCTGAAGTTAAGTGTGGTAATAAATAAGCTATATATTCTTGGGTAACTGTAAACCTGTGACCAAGCAGAAGTTACTCCTGGTAATCCTCAGCCTGTAGGTACCTGACAAGGGAAACGACATCAGATAACAACAGGCACTTTAATCCACCAAGTATACATATACCAAAACCAAAACAAGACTGGCTCTTAATACAGATAAACTGGAAAATCAGAAATAAAGTGTAATTAGTGAGTAAGATTATTTTAAAACTGAAATGCTGTGACATTTGACATTCTTTGTGTGTCATCTATGAAACCATTTTTTTCATTTCACTGTCACGTCACTGAAGATGCAGCTAGCAGATCTTCCAAACAATAGGTAAATAAAGAGAGAGAGACTGCTTCTATCTTGTTCAACAGTTGATTTTCCTCACTTTGAGGAGCTTTCAGTCTCTCATTGAGAAAATAATCAATCCAATGCCAGAGCTAAGTGGTCGTGTAAACAATAAGGAGCAAACATTCCCGTAGGAGTTCTGGCCATCTGGGGGGCAGACTGCTCAACCACTTGAAACGGGACCCACAGCAATCTTAATAGTGAGCTACAGGAATGCCGGCAACACTTCACTGGAGGGGACCAGCAACATTTCCCCAAGCTCTCAAACAGCATCAGTAATCTTTAGGCAAGATGTGGATCAGGCTCTATTCAAGAAAACAAGTTGTCATTAAGCTTAAGATCTTCAAAACAACTAAAGAATTCATAGCTACACATCACGAGAAGGGTAGAGCAAAGGGCAGGTGGTATGCAGCTGCATCCCATGCAACACAGGACCTTACGTACAAACCTCCCTCCCTCAGATGCATACTAGGTCTTGTGACAGTAATGGGACCATGGCCAAGGAGAGGCACAGAGCCTTCTGTTACTGCCTGCTATTTTCTTTCTGTTTTGGGAGCCCTAAGAAGTAGCTGGCTGGCAGACAGCTCATCTGTGTCATGCACAGAGGATCTGGGAGCAGAAGAAAAGCTATGGCATTGTCCTAGAAAGAGGAAAGAAAGGACGTACGATGAACTCTGGAAATGCTGCAGAGTGCTGTAGCAATTTCAGGTCAAAGAACTCCTTGACTTACAGTTTCTTTCTAGCCTGACCTTTCCAGGAAACACCAACAAAAGGTTCTGGTGAACCAGTTCCAGTAGAATCAAGTATTTCAAATACATTGAATTTCCCAAGCATTTCAGACTTCCACATGGCACATACAAAGCATGAAGTGCAACGGTCAACAATTTCCCCAGAACAATGAATGAAGCCGGAATGTTTTGGACTTTTATCTACTGTTTCAGAAGAGGCTTTCAGGGAACAATGCAGTTGCTACAAGCACCCTATGGAAGGCTGACAAAACATTTCAGCATAATTTAGTATGCCATTACACAAAGCAGTCAGCTCATTGTGGATGAAGCTAGCTGTGATCCACAAAGCACTGAATGGTCCAGCACATCTTTCTCTGTAAACTTGTGTTCACCTGGGTCAACAACTTGACTTAAACATGAACCTACCAAGAACCGAAAGCCATTCATAGTCCTGGCCATTCTTTGGCTGCACTGCACAGTACATTTATATACAGGTTTTCCACAAACTATGCCGTACAATCCTAAGCACCCAGACTGTTATGTTAGCTAGTTTTCTCCAATTTTCTTTTACTAATTATAATGCTGAGGAAAACAGTGTGAAAGGACTTTTTTTTTAAGGAGCTTCTGAGTCAACAGTTAAAGCCTCTATTCATAGAAACAAACATTGGAGTACATGAAGCCATGGTTTGACAGTGTTTTTCTGTCATGTAAAATGCTCTTGAACACTCTAACACTAAATCTCTTTTATGAGTGTAAAAACCTAAGAAGAAAATGAACCCGAAACTAAACGAGTCAATAAGAGAACTGGTTGGAGAAAGGTTATCCAGTTAATGACAAGACAGAAGAAGTCACCGTTGGTTATTTAGAAGGAAAGGCAGTGGAGCATGTAAGCTCCACAGAGAGTGTTTGCAGCCCATTACAATAACAATGAGCTAGATTAATGATTATAAATGACTACCACTACAGAACTGGTCTGAATGCAGAGCAGAATGAATGCACTAAGAGAAACCTGAAACAAGGCATCCAACTACCCCTTTTAAGGGTATGCTTTTGGCCAAGGTTCTGTAACCTCAATCTTGATTTTAACTCTTAAGTACTCTAGTGAGCAGTATGCCCCACCACATACACAAAAGAGAGAAGTTAATTTTATCTGTATTTCCCCTACATTTTAAAATAAGAACTTATCACAAACAATCACTAAAAATTAAAATAAATAAATAAATAAATAAATGGTTGGCATTCTTTGAATTTCAGCCCAGCAAGTTCTAAACTCTTCATATGTCCATTAATCCAGGAAGTTTCACATGGACAGCATGCATTTTTGTCAACATTTAACTTAAACACCATCTATTTTACGGTGTAATACATTTCCATGGACCATCTACCATGAAGCACAAATTAAGATTATTTTGCTGGAGGAAGGTTCAAGCAAATGCCCTAAATTCTCCAGCATTATGTCCTAACACTGATGGTATGCATATATTATGGTAATCAGGGAAGTGTAAGAAATTAGACAAAAGAGTGCCTCTTGTTGGCAAAAGAAAAAGGACACTCTCTTGTTGCTGCACAGGATTTTCTAGAGAAAACAAAGGCCATCTGCTGGAGGACAAATGTAGAGATAAATCCATACTGTAATTCTTGCTTGAAGACATTGAAAATAGCTAAAGTTCAGTTGTTTAATCTTTTTTCAACCTCATAACAAGGTAAGGCTCTTCAGCTGGCAGCGTGAAGATCTTTATGGAGGGAGCAATAAAAAGGAGTATCGCTCAACTGATTAGTGGTGATAGCTTAGCATAGTGAGCAAATGATTTTGACCAGTTATGATATAGAAGTGACTTCTTCTAAAGGAAGTATGATCGATACTCTGTATAAACTCTAAGATGACTTTTGCTGCAATGCAGGCTACTGAGAAGAGAATCAAAGGCGAAACAAAACCAGAACTTTTGAGAGATGTAGGGCTATCCTTATCTGGGAAGAAAAAAAAAGAATTGCAGGAGTCCTAGTACCCCCAAAACACTTACTGCTGACTAACTCATTTAATGACAACAGTAAGAGAGGCCATCCATAGTGAGTAACACTATATTAACCTTTACTAGCAGCTGGATCCTCACTTACATTGTTCTAACACAACTGTACTCTTTGTGGTTTTGCTCTTACATTTTTTTTTGTCTCTTGTGCAACAATATCCTGACTGTTCAGCAAAAAAACCATCATGGAAATGCAAGTATGATAAACCCTCAGAGTGGGAGTCAAGATGAAAGCTGCTCTTTAAGCATCTCCAGCCATTAAAGACTTAGAAAACACATGTTCCTTTTATTTGCTGCAACATTTGCCCTTCTTTTCCCATTTGATGGTGAGACTTATGGAACAAGTCTGAAAATCAGATGGTGCAAATCATACAGCAATATAGCGTTAAGGAGTACTTAAACGTAATGTATTTCAGCATATGTTCTTGACTCAAAGGAAGTATGCCGGATCTTTCAAAGCAGAGCTTAAAAGTTGAGGTCCTGTTTGCTCCATGCAATTATAAATGTTTCTTCATGCTGCCTTGTTGGGAAAAAAATTGCTTCCTGGTGTTTCTGGCAAAAGAACTGTATCTAAACACACTACATCAGATGTAGCTGCATTTTAGCAGGACTCTATGTGAAGTGAATAGTAAAAAAATAAATAGTAAAGATGCTATATACTCATATTGATTCAGATTCCTCTCACTTTCATGCCACATTTAAAGGTAACATCCATCCCTCCAGTTGTCTTTCACATGAGTTATCTCCTGTCTGGATCTGTTTCAGGCTTCACTGTTCCAGGTCCACACCCACATGTAGTACTGAGGGCTCTGAAACTAGTAGTGCTAGCTTTTAAGAGATTCAGGATTAAATAAAATTATTAACATATAGCTAATGGTCCTAAAGGAAAACTGAAAATATTCCACCTCCAAAAAAAATTCCAAGATGTTCAGCAGATAGACGTTACAAGAAAGAGCTCCTCATTTATTACAGAAATACAGAAGTGATTCTCTGGACTTGAGAATCTGGTTCCAAGTGCCAAACCAAGGCTTTACTTACAAGCTCCTGGAATCAGAAACTGACAGAAAGAACAGGGCCCTGGAGGATCCATGCTGGTGGGCAACAAACAAAACGCTGAAGTTCAAGGTTTCTAATTATCTTCACTAACATGGGATATGTTTGGAAAGTCACTTTACATGACATGTTTATCAAGAGAAGCAAATCTTCTCGCTATTTACTTTTGCTCTTTCCTTTTAGGAGGATGTCTTCTGGCGTTTGCTAGAGAACAAACATATGAGAGCTGCAAAGGGAAATAGACTGAAAGCCTTTATGTGCACATCTCATTTTCACTTCCAGCTCTGTATACACAGCTGTGACCAGAACAGACTTCTGCTGAATGAAGGACACAGTTCTGCATCCACTGTCACAGCACAAGGAAAATCATAATTTCTTGCTTAGCAGTTAAGGTTTGAAATAACAAATCAGTGAATTATTTGGAAGTTTAATGAGCCTTTCTTCTGATTTCCTTTTCTTTTTGAACTGCTGTCTGTGCTACTCTAAAGTCTTCCCATGAATACTGTGTAGATTTGAAAGCTTTTCAATGGTACACAGATTAGATTCTAATTTCAATGTCTGAGTGAAAATTTTAACTATTCTAGATGTTAAAATGAAAATGCTTTTTATTATAACTACTAATAAACACAAAGAAAGCTATACGACTACTAGAAATTTCTGGTATAGCAGGAATATGTGGAGATGCATGAGTAGAATTTGTGGCTTCAGACAGTTTCTGCCTTTGGATACTAAAGAGAGATAGGGAGAGAGGAGTTTTGACTACATAAGACTCATTCTCTGTAAAACTAGCAAGTCTAATTTATTATTTGTCTTTCCAGTATAAAACTACTTCCTTGAGAATGCAGTATTTTAATTTTTTTAAGTGTGAATACTGCTGGTCAGTCACAAACAAGCTAGGGACTTTGTGATACCGACATATCAGGATATGGACACATCTGACTCAAAAACATCCCAAAGCTAGAGCAGGAAAAATCACTAAATGTAGGGGTGAACTTAATGAAGGTGAAATATTAAGCAGAAAGATAAAAATATTTATGATTTTTTCCACAAAGTGTCAATGTTCAGCTGAGTCACAGATCTGTCATAGTGCAAACAGCGCTTGCTGTGCCATAGGAAGTCTGGGATTCAGTCACAATTCCACCCCTTTTTGGGAATACAAGAAAAGAATACGGTGATCTACTTATTCATGCTTGGGGCACTTAATAACAGGTTAGAAGTTAATGTGTAACATTATAAATAGAGATCTGTAATCACCTTTTGAACTTGGCTATCTTGGTCTGCAAGTATAATGACGATAGAAGATATGGCATGAGTGAACCATCTAGGTGACTGAACAGTTTAGAAAAGACCAAAGTCGATATTGTCCGCTGAAAACCTGGGACAGCAGTTACTACTGCATTTGCAGGTCACCACTTCCCTCTGCAGGGAGGGAAAATAAAACAAAACAACAAAGCAAAGCACCAGCATTCCCATTGCCCCAAAGCAGATTAAGATCACTTGGAGAAAGAAGATGGTTCCTTTTTAGGGAAAACCCAAGACTGACAGTGATTTGTGATACAGAAGCAAACAAACATGAAAAGCGAAATGTGGAAGTGGCTGGAGCCACTCTGAACTCCATGAACTCCGCCTGACCCTGGGGTGGAAGATGGCAGTATACCTTATAAACAAGCCTCTAAAGTTCTCTTTAACATTTTTCTCTAGAGGACTTGGAAGCACCTATTGCTAGAATTACTACCTCAGAGAGAATGGAAGTACAGGCACCAAGGTTTAGTCAGACCAAACACTGGGTTCTGCTTAGGCAAAGGTACTGCAAAATCAGGAACTAAGCATGCAATGAGAAAATCACAATTATTCCACCCTGCATCAGGTTGGAGACTAAGAAAGATGCATTGAGTTACCTAAGTTCAGCAATTCATCCAGTCTGATAGCTGTGACTGCTTACTTCTCGCTGTGCACCTGGCAATATTGAAGTAACACACAAGCAGAGGTCTTTCCTTTTCTCAAGATGATGAATTGCAGTCCTGAATGTGCTAATTTGCCTTTCTCACTATGAACTATGAGCTATAGCTGAAGTAGAACCCATAAAGCAAAGGAACTTCTTACCTCTTGTTTACTTACATGAAACAGGAACAATCTTGTTCTCTTCTCTTAAATTACTTCCCCCCAGACTTTTCACTTCCAAAGCTTTGGGTCAAGAGAGACTCAACTGTCACAGTATGCCAACAGAATTAGAGTACCTAATGTAATCAGAGACCTGGGGATAGACTGCTGCCCTTTCGGTACAGAACATCAGGAACACTATCACACATTCGGTCAGCTACCCAATGCTAGCTAGATACTTCAATAATCTCAAAATAACATTGAATATTTTCCTCATTGATTTGGCTGGGTAGATTATCACTGAAAGCCTAATTGTGCATCATTGCTAACAGACTGTATGAAAAACCATACAATAAATGAATGGAATCCCAAAGAAATCTGAGAGTGCTGTGAGGCAGCCCGTCACTAGTGTTCTAAACAAAACCTCCCTTTATTAAATTGGTGAATATTTTAATTTTTAAAATATGAGGACATATGTGTTTCTATTTCTAGGGTTTTCCTTTCCTGTTCCAAGACAGATCATTAAAGCATCTTATGATATTGGAGCTGAAAATCAGCTGTACAGAAGGAAGGTCTTTAAGTGATAGTACACCATACTGCATTTAACAGCGCTTCTGTGCCAGTCTGCATAATGAGAAGGGGATGAAAAGCAATCGTTTTTCTTCATGTAGAGCTCAGGAAGGACAGTTCCAAGCCTGCCACACAAAACTTCTTTAATAATGCAATCCAGTGCCTTTGATTTGAGGAACACGCAAAAGAATAAACAACCTATTAATCTAAATTTTCTAGTTTGCCTGAAAGTACAAAGCGGCAATGAACAAACCTCTTGGCTACATTAAGTGTACTGAAATGCAAAACGGCTTCTTTTCTCACCCTACAGTTACTCAGGAAAAAGGGGGCACCCCGGCGCGCGCAGAAGAGGGAAGGGAGAGAACAGGCAAGGGAAGCAGAAATGGTTTTAATATAAATTGCTCAGTCAAAACACGGGGCATAGAGAATTCTGAAGGCTTTCCAGTACTGCCACATGAAGGCACTTCAATGCAAGTGGATATGCTCAGAAGATGAGTGCAGGAGATAGCATTACTTTGTAAAGAGCAAGAATCCTCAGGCTAACCAGCTCTCAATTGAGCTGGTACTGTCAAGATGAAGGAACCAGTGGTAGCAATTTGATTAATGTTTTCAGTGGTTTTGTTTGTTTTGGGAAGCTTTAATACAAAATACAGGTGAACACCTTGATTAATGTTAGTCTCCTGACTGTCTGCAGTGGTGTGCTTTGCTCTGTTATTCTAATGTACCTGCAGTCGGCAGAGGTGCTTTCATTATCCATCCCCAGGTTTTAGCATCTGAAATGGAATTGTTCTAGAAGCACTGTCAGTCTGACTCACAGCAAGTCTGCTGTGCCTGAGCACTACCAGTTTGGTTGGAGGATATGCTTAGGCATTTGGCTAAATGGTTTTGGCAAAAGTTCTTGGTTCCCCTACGGCCTTTTTCACAGCTTGAGAAGGACAAAGAGATATTAAAGACAAGCAGCTTTACTACACCTATGGTTTGGGTAAAACATGGATAGTTTCAGTCAAACTCTTCTCTCTACGTACAGAAAATTACAACGTACATAGGAAAGTAGACAAGAAAAATAAGGAAAATGCTGCTTCACGGTCTGTAACATAAATGGACTTTTGGAAAAACTAGGAAAAGTTTTCTGACAACTTGGGATGAACAGAAGAACCATGAACTGAGAAGACGGTAGGACTGATGCCTCAGAGGATTTCATTAATACCCCTGGGCTAGACATCTCTAATACTTTCTGTATCAAAAGTTCAGTGAGAGGCTTTAAATACCTGCAACCAGGGTATTTTTGGTAAAATGTTATTTGAGCCAATATACTAGTCATCTTTTTGCTTCAGCGTGCAGTTAAATCCAGACGCGACAAATTTAGCAAGCTGTTGGTAGCTTATGCCACAGTTGTAAACAAGAGACCCGAGCTTATATATAAATTGTTTTCTGAGGAACAGAAGCTTGATGGCATTAAGAGTAAGTTTGGCCTACTAGGCTCTTTATGTCACTACCAAGAAAAGCTGTAGTACAAACCCAGGTTTCGCATGGTCATCTGCCAAAAAGCTCAGTCCTCCTCCCTGCTCTTCGTGCCTATCTTCTCCACAGCTGCTTCTTATACAGCTCCATTGTGAACGGGTTGAGAACCTGATTAAACTTTTTTTTTTTTTTTTTCCAGGTTATTATTATTATTATTCGATTAGCTCTGTGCTGTCTTCACCACACAGCCAGCTTTGCCACCACAAAAGAAGGGAAAGAAACTGGTAGCACAGAGGAGGTCAGGACTACTCCTTCCCTCAGCAAGGCCAACCTAAAAGTGCTTATCTAACCACAGCTGCCTTCCTTGGAAAGAGGCAGTTTCCTTGCAAGCAATCTTGTAGAATAGTTTGGCTTGGCACAGGCCAAAAGTAAAAGTCTCCTCCTAATTCTCCCATGTCCAAAAGCAATGCATCATCTTCCTCAGAATGCAATCCATAAAATATTCCTACTTCCACAGAAAGAGGACAGAGTGACAGACAATATTTCATGGCCCTAAAAATGATAGCAACTATGATTAGAAAATGCAAATGAAATCCATAATATTCCTGGTTAAAAAAAAAAATGGATAAATGTCAACACTGGCGAAAAAGCAGGAAATTAATCTCTTGGAGAGTAAATTTAACTATCTTCTGCATCATGCAATTCTAAATCATTAAGGAAATAGCTTATGGTTATTAAAAGCTAGAGAATTAAAGGGATAAATCATTCTGAATTTATCTACTGAAGAATCTCTTACAAGAGCAAAAAAAATCATACTAAATTTAGTGAACAAGTGCCAGATGCTTCCAATTATACCCTCCAGTAGCCACCATCTGAAGAAATTTAGGGTCATCTTAATTAAGGACAAATGAATCTTAACCAGACACTTTAGTACACAGCAATGGTCTATGAACCTCTGTTTTGTAGTATTCAGAGGCTGAATTTTCAAGTTTTATTAAACAAGATGGGAACATCCCTTGCTCTGGGCAAAAAAGTCATTAGATGCAGCCAGTTCCACCCTGTCTCTCTTATGCTTTTGTATTTGACTTGGAAAGGTGCGTCTCCTTCAAAAGTGCCATGTCTGCCTTAAGGTTTTCCAACTGAGTCAATTTTCTTTCCTAGTAATGGGACTACTTACCCTTTTGAAGTTTTTTTTTTTTTTTTTTTTTTTTTTTTTTTCCAGAGTTACTCATGATTATCAGGCGGTTAAAAAGTGTAATAATTAATTCTAAAAAATTACCAGATCAGACTTCTCTGCAGAGAGCAGATTATTAATAGCTGAAGAGTTCAAAATTCTGAAAGTCCACCCACACTTGGACTGACATGCCAACATAAGGCATATTTTGCCTTTATTGTCAGTTTCTATCACTATTTAGTAGAATTACCATTCAACTTTATGAACAGAAAATAGCATGACAACAAACTTCTCTAATATGAGTAAATTGCAAGACCTGCTTTTGGATCTTCACAGATCCAAAGTGTATTTTATTTGTATAAAAGTGTATTTTGTATTTGTATAAAAGTGTATTTTTCCACTCAACAGAGTAAAATAAGGATGAGCAGGGATAAACCAATTTATGGATTAATAACCCTTTTAGGAAATTTACAACATTGCCTACATACTGAAATTCTAATTTGATGTTACAATTTCCCATTTCAAACTGAAATTTTCCCTGTTTACATCGTCACATGTTTCGGAAGTCATGCAAAGAATTAACAAGGTTTTGCCCCAGCTGTTACCAAATTTCATACACATCTAATAGAATGAACACAAGAAAAAATACCTATTAGGCAATTTCTTCAGTACATGGGATAGGAAGGCAGTTAGTATTAATCAGTTATTTCACTTGTGTGAGATCTTGTTCATCCCCCCCAAAAAAACAACAAACAAAACAAAACAAAACGCAAGGAAAGACCTTGTAAAAAACATGACTGCAATAAAGAACTATATTTGTATTGCTAAGCACTGTAAGTGTCAGAAAATAGTAAAATTAGGAATGAACAGAAAACTTGATCTTCCTGAAGTCCATGTAAGTTATATGACCACATCCTTCATTATGCAAGCACTATTCTTAAGCATTGTAATATTAAGTTTTTCCTAGTTTCTTTGTAAAGTTTATTGTTCTTGCCTACTTCATAAAAATTTCATTGTGCCAATGTAGTAGTGCCAACACATTATTTTTTTGGTTATATTTTATTTGAATAAAATGTCATTTTATTTATTTTCCAAAAGGTGCACAGTGTACAGAAAGTGAAATTCAGATAATAGGAGAGATTAAGTGCCAAAATACCGATAATATTTTAGCTACTTTTCTGGTATATTTGAATTGCAAGATTAAAATAAAACTGACGTAGTTTTGGCATAGATGTCTTTCTTGGTCTCCCAGGCAGTATAAAAATAAATCATACAAAGTAAAAAAAGGTTCTGCTGACAGCAATGAATAATAGTGAGAAGCCACGACTTTGGAGATAATTGAAAAGAGAAACAAAATGAAAGAGGGGAAAAAATAAGGGGACAAAAAGATAATGATTTGTATATCAGGAGAAAACTGTAGTAATGATAGTGCTCTTGACATTTTGCTCTGGGGAGGGAGGGAGGGGGATAAAGGAGTATTCAGAAAAAGCGTGTGCTGTATTTAATATAATACATATCATCCTTCTTTTTCTGTGCAATGCAAACATTTTCCATTTCAGTGATGACTTGGGAAGATGTCAGAAGTGAAGTGGTACTTAACATATTAAGAAATTAAAAACAGATGTTCATAATTTGTCAGAATTTTGAAGTGAGTTGGCTGAGAAGCTCTCAGCACTGTGGAGAATTGATTTTCAAAGTCTACAACACCTGGGAAATTTCGTAGAACTAAGACAGCTAAATTTCTATTAGCACTTAAAATTATAAGATCACTGGTTTATTCTGACTGAAGTGCTTACCCAACAGGAGCATGTAGGAGCTAGCGCAAAGATGGGGTCAAAACAGGGCCTACAGGACTGCCACAAGATGACCTAAATATTTGTACCATGGCCAGCTCAACAGAACTCTCAAAGAAAACATTCAAACAGGAAACACTGGACTTCTTCCAGTGAACCTAGCAATAGCCATCAACTATGAAAAAAATAATCTTGGTGAATTATCTTTTCAAGTGGGAATAAAAATCTAGATGTAAAAAAGCATCAAATAACAAGCTTTGAGAGATACTGCGCTATACTAAGAAGTGCTGTGATTAGAAAATGTGAATGCTGTAAAAGGACACATTAACAGAATAACTGTTGTATCTCAAAATGAGGATGAGGAATCACCACTTTGAAGGTGCATTTCACCTGGGACCCTCAAGAATACCACCACAGTTCTACACTCTGAAGAACTTTTGAAATTAATGGCCTACAAAAGAACAAAAATTAATTTGCGAGCCAAATAGCAACTGTTGAAATATCAAAAATTTGAGGAAAGAATAGTAACATAGAAAAAAAACATTGGCAGAGTTTGCTTACACCTAGCTTAGAGTACCATCATGTATGAAATACTATAACTAGACACAAAGAATGCAGAGGGCTCCACCTAGGTAAAAAGCTTCTATAAAGACAAGAGGAAGGTGAACATGAATGCTCAGAACAATGCAACTTGGAGGGTAATTGTCTTCAGATGAGTAAACAGTCACGTCAATTAGAGAGGCTGAGTTACCAGCGTTTGGCCAGTCTGAAATACTCACAACTCAAAAATGATGGTGAGAATTGATAAGGTGTCAAAACAGCTGCAAAAATAAAAATGTGCTTAAAAATATGCCTTAGACACAGAGGTTCAAGGTGATAGATAATTTACTTGGCTTATTGAAAAGGCAGCTAAGACACTGGCTTCAACATATGATTCAAGTATTTAAGAAAACATAATTTGCATAAACTTCTTAAATGTATTTATTTAAGAAGAAGATAATCAGATTGCTAGAGACTGCCACAAGCTGAGATTCTACTGCAGTGCTCAGGATCTTGATTTTACTAGTTCCTGGTATTTATCAGTTTAAAGTCAAGTAAATCTTAGTAAATCCAGTCCTCTTACAAAACCAAAGTTATCAAAAACTAAAACTAAAACAAACAAACAAACAAACAAAACACTGACAACCTTCCTCTTCCACTGGGAGGGTTTCTTTCTCACCTGGCCACAGGCAGCCTATTACCACAGCCAGCCCATAAAAGCCATGCCCTTCCCAGCAGCAGAGAGCAGAGCGTGCCCCGGAGCCACCCAACCACATGTGTGCAGAACCGCTGCGCATCTCTCAGGCCTCCTGCCTGTGTGTTAAAGCATGTTCGAACGCACCGGGCAAGAGGTGTTTGAGAGCAAGCTATTTCCAGCAGCCCTCCTTCCCATGAAAACTTGGTGCGTCGTGGGGCCCGGGCCGCAGGCCAGCCTAATTGCTCTGGCAGCTCCACCAGCTGACTGCTTCCTGCTGCTATTTTTCCCAGGGGCCTTCGGCCCCTTCAGTACCACATGACTTAATCAAACCTGAATGCCCTTCTGGAAGATATGCAAATGATTTTTCAGTCACACAAAAGCGTTTTGGCTCGATACTGGTGTTACTAAGTGAAGTTTAATGATGTGCTATACAGGTCAGGCTACATGGCCTAATGGTACTTTCTGGCTATAAACTCTACGAGCGTATTACTCTCTAAAAGAGGTTTTAAAACTAAATACTAGCATATCGCATTGTATTATCTAATTAGACTGGGACAAGTGTCAACACAAAGCAATACGACCTGTATTTTAGGGCCAGGTCTGTCCAAATGGGAATTATGGCATTTATAAAGTGCTAGTTTGAGTTCAGCTGTGGTGCCAGCCTCTGCAGCCCACCTCGCGTGTGACCTTGCAGTGGCACAGTTCAGTGTGCTCTGCTGACAGAAACTAACTCAACCAGCACAAATACTACATAGCTTTCTGCCAGTTTAGCATGCTGAGACAGATCAGTACAAGAAGGGACAAGTGCTGGGGCTGGCATAAGAAGGATGTGAGAAGGCACTATCTAGCTAGCCAGCAATTAGACCGGGTTATGCTGCCATGGAACTGCAGCTTTAACTAAGGCATTAGTAGGATCTCAGATGCATTCAGAGAAGACATCAACTTCAGTTTACGATTTATCCTAGGCACATGACCAGAATAGGTTTCTCTTCCCTGTGTAGCTCTTACCACAAGGAACTGCATCACTGGGATATCCCTAAGTACTGAGCTGAAGCTTTTTCCACTGCAAATTAGGATAAACCTACAATGAATGTTTCATAGCCACATGAAGCACGTTAGTCTGGTTTTGAAGCCAGTTTAAAACTGTTTGTTTGTGAGGAAAGATGAATTATGTTGCTTTCAAGGTAACAAAGGTACAATCCCTAAAAGAACAGGTTTCAACCTGCAGAATTCCATCGTGCTCTGGGCAACCCATTCACACTGCCTGGTGGAGCAGTCTTGTATGTTCCCTTTATTTGTATTAAAGATACAGCGAGGGATCCTAAAAATGCCATACAGGTGATAGAAAACACTTAATATTGGACAACATGCACACACACTTTCTTGGTACTTTCACGTGTTACAATTAGCTTGGAAAAAAAATAGAGGTAATGCTAAGACAAAGACAGTATCAGTTGTTCTAGTTACGATAAGGCTTCTGGGATGAACTGGCAAGCATATCACTAGATGCTGGGATCAGTTGTTCCTAAATAATGGTATATCTACCTTCTCCTGCCAGCTGCATGTCCTTGTATACTTTACTAGAATACTCTACAGAACTCCTCATAATTCATGGTTGATTTACAACCACACTTCTCACATGCTAATGAGTGACACCAGCTCTTCAAAGAGAAGGAGAATCTGCTTTTCTTGCCAACTCACCCTTGGCAGACTCTGCCCTTGAAACAGAAGATTTCAGAGAGGGCTGAAGCCAATGAAAGGGAATGCAAGAGGATAGTATGATATGAGAAGAATGCCTGCAATTTCACTGGGAGAAGACCCAGCTGCCACTTATTTAGATGTTTCAACTCACACGCAGATATTAAGCTATTCCATCATCAAAAGGTACACACTTAGATACTTAATTGTCAGAAAATGCCAGGGAACAACAGGTCTTCCCCTGTCCTCTAACCTGCTTATGTATTTATAATTGAAGGTGGCTGCTTTAAGAAATAATGCAATATACCATGCTTTCTTCCACCCCCTAAAAAAAGGAAAACATCTCTACTACTACACCTTTATTTCTACTACGGACAAAGCCTACAAAGATAACGTAGTTACTGGCAGCTTCTTCAAACTGACCTTTGATTTGGATAAACTAGTGGCGTCCCCCAGGGCTCGGTGCTGGGGCCGGTCCTCTTTAACATCTTCATCAATGATCTGGACGAGGGCATTGAGTGCACCCTCAGTAAGTTTGCAGATGACACCAAGTTAGGTGCGAGTGTCGATCTGCTCGAGGGTAGGAAGGCTCTGCAGGAGGATCTGGATAGGCTGCACCGATGGGCTGGGGTCAACTGCATGAAGTTTAACAAGGCCAAGTGCCGGGTCCTGCACCTGGGGCGTAATAATCCCAAGCAGAGCTACAGGCTGGGAGATGAGTGGTTGGAGAGCTGCCAGGCGGAGAAGGACCTGGGAGTGACAGTGGACAGTCGGCTGAATATGAGCCAGCAGTGTGCTCAGGTGGCCAAGAAGGCCAACGGCATCCTGGCTTGTATCAGAAATAGTGTGACCAGCAGGGCTAGGGAGGTGATCGTCCCCCTGTACTCGGCTCTGGTGAGGCCGCACCTCGAGTACTGTGTTCAGTTTTGGGCCCCTCGCTACAAGAAGGACATCGAGGTGCTTGAGCGGGTCCAAAGAAGGGCGACGAAGCTGGTGAGGGGCCTGGAGAACAAGTCCTACGAGGAGCGGCTGAAGGAGCTGGGCTTATTCAGCCTGGAGAAGAGGAGGCTCAGGGGCGACCTTATCGCTCTCTACAGATACCTGAAAGGAGGCTGTAGCGAGGTGGGGGTTGGCCTGTTCTCCCACGTGCCTGGTGACAGGACGAGGGGGAATGGGCTAAAGTTGCGCCAGGGGAGTTTTAGGTCAGATGTTAGGAAGAGCTTCTTTACTGAAAGGGTTGTGAGGCATTGGAACAGGCTGCCCAGGGAGGTGGTGGAGTCACCATCCCTGGAAGTCTTCAAAAGACGTTTAGATGTAGAGCTTAGGGATATGGTTTAGTGGGGACTGTTAGTGTTAGGTTAGAGGTTGGACTCGATGATCTTGAGGTCTCTTCCAACCTAGAAATTCTGTGATTCTGTGCTGGGCTTGGGACTTTTCTTCTCAACAAGCAAAAGCATAAAATAATTCCGAATTTTGAAACTTTTCCAAAAACAAACAAACAAAAAAGAAACATTGAAGTAGTTTGCCTCTCTTTTGTTGTATTCCAGCCTCCTATTAGTCCATAGTGATGCGTTTGTCCCTTTCCAAATCACTTGATGCTACTGAGAAGCAAAGGGATTGCACTCCGTAGCTTTAGGTGAATGAATCTATTTGGTGATGCATTTTTTTAAGCATTCAGACATGAAAATCACACACTAAAATTGTAAAATAAGAGAATCAAAGGATTTCTTGGAGAAGTAACTTCCACACTAGGTTAAAACTGCAGAACGCAACATCTCTTCAGTACCTTTCCTGTACACTACTGTAAGTGGAAAAATAACATAGTTATATATGCAGAATCAGGAGAACAAACTATGCAATGAATTTCAGTGGTGCTGAGCATTTTAAGATATTAACACTAGTGGAATCTGAGGTAGTGCAGTTAAAGCCTAAAGGGAATTTTGCAAAACGTCACCCAATTGATTTCCAGCTCTTTCCCATTCACCCGGTTGATTCTGATCCGCTGTAAAGATTCAAGAAAAGTATGTGTGTGCACTGTTCTTTACCTAGCAGCTTTACAAGAAAGACTGTAAAATAAAAGAAAGCTCATCCATATTAATAGCCAACCTAAAGTCCAGCTTGTGAATCACCACGCAAGGGTTCCCCCCCCACTTATTAATTTTCATTTCAGCATTACTAATTAGTCAATGACATTTACTGCCACTTATACCCAAACTTCCTCACTTTCTGCTACACTCATCTTTATAATGAGCAAGCTAATTATATTTTAGACATCCATCAAAAGCTACTTAACCTACTCTGTTAGGGGGAGGGGAGTTGTCAGCCCGTTTTAATTTATAACTATCATGGGAAGGAGAGATAGAGTATGTTGGTTAAGATAATTGGATAATATTTTTAAAGCTTTAATTTAGAATCACATTTATATTTTGCTACCTGCTGTTATATTAAGGTACATGGGCATCAAGGCTATAGACAGGTATAACATTTCATACAAATTGATTTTTTTGTTTAAATTTTTGTAGGCAAGAATTGGAGATGATCATGTTTACAGTTCTGACAAGAATAAACTCAAACACATATAGCATCAGTAGAACAGAAGTATGTATATTTCATCAGGTAGGTTTCAGTTAGTACAGTGGAGGTCTATTAGTGGGTATACAGTGAGTATCTATTTATTTGATAGTAAATTTGACTGTTTATCACTTCCACATGCTCCTGTCACAGTTCATGTCTCTTTCTGTTTGCCAAATCAATTGTTTTAGGGGATGCGTTATAAATCTGATTATTAAAGTAATCCAGGTTAAAAATAACTTATTAAAAATCAGTAAAGTAGAAGTGAAAGGACAGAACACTATACTTACTATATCTGTCTAATCCCACAGATTGAGAGAAAAAAAAAACAAACACCTTTTGCAGAAAAATCAGCAGTCCACAGGCTACTCTCTAGCTTCATTCAAGTCCACAGACATTCTGTATTGCACTTTCAACTACAACAGATGTGAGCTCATCTAAGAGGCTAAATCTAAAGTATTTTTGTGAGTTATCACTTCCAGTTATTTCTCAGTGTTGTTGCTTTTTGTTGGTTGGTTTTATTTCTCCTCAAAACCATCACAGATGGCAAACAGAATGCAAAATTCTCTTCAGGGCTCCACGTGAGTAATATCCATCATAACCAAACTTGAAACTATTTCAAGCCCAAAATTATCTGTATGAGGTTCCTAACAAGTAGATGAATCATTCCTAGATACCTCAGTAACCTGAAAACTCAGTATTTTGAAGAAAACTCTCTATTTTCTTTAAATCCTCTCTTCTACAGAAGTACAAGCTATTTCATCCTGTAATTATTTATCTTTGCTTGTATTTCCTCAAAAATCTACTATAGTATGAAAATAAGATTTTAGACTAGCTTCTGGCTATAACATGAACAATGATGTTCCACACAGATTAGGTTGTGAGGAACGTACATCTGTGTAAGATGACACAGTTAACTTGCTGATGATTCAGACTCTTCTACAGTTACTTACAACCACACTCCAGTTACAGATTGATCATTGCTGTGTAACTGTAGAGGTTATGTAAATTCCTTTTGCAATGTTGCCTGCAAATGACCTTATAAGTCATATAAATATTTTTCTAATGAGAGTTAACTTACTAGCAAGCAAATGTGCAGTGTTTTGAGGATGTTTCAAATAAGAGATTACCTCAACACTTACCTAAGCCCCTTCTCAAAATACCTTACAGCCATTCCTTAGAGGTGCTTAAATATTGAGGTCTGTGCACTGCAGGGTAGTGATAAACCACTGTTCTGTTCTTAACAGTCAGAAATACAATCATACAAATACACACAAATTAAGTATCAGATGTATTTCACCAACACCTAATTTTTTAATAGCCATTTAATAAATGCTCATATACAGATAGATCAAGAAAAACATCAAGGCAAGGAAACAAATTTCAACCTTCTGACTAAAAAACATTGGCCTACTTCATCTCTGTTGAAAATATACTGGGTCTGAAAGAGTTCAAGATGATTGTGCATGTTGTGTGTGATAGCTTTCTGCAACCAAACCACAACAAACAAAGCTGCCACTTTCATATTTCCTTTCTGCAGGTTTAGTTAGTTTTTGCATGAATAGATATAGCTCTTGAAATCCCATTCTAACTATCAAAAAGTATTTTCTTCCTTCTTTCAGAACTTATTTTACTATCATCCAAAGAGCTGTTAAAGGCAGAAAAATTCCCATAGGAAAAAACTTCAGAGTCTGAATTGGGGAATGGCAAGAAGAGGGGGAGGTAGAGGGGAAGATGAGAAGGAAGACTGATATTAAAGTTTTTAAATGACAAATGCTTACACTGCTTTACTCATACTTTGTGTATTTAAAGAATCATTATTTTATTTTAGCAAAAGGAAGAAGCAATGAAGTTTGCATGCTCCTCTGTTGAAAATTTACTGCTTAATTCTAACACAAGTGAGAGTTCATTAAAGCCTTGATGCTGTCAAATTTGATCTATACAGACATCTAAGTAGTATAGTTTTTTTTGTTTGTTTGTTTTTTTGTTTTTTTGTTTTTATCTAGCCAAAACTCCTATGTCCAGACAGCTTAGTCTGATTCAACAGGTGGAAGTCCAAGTTATAAATAGGAAAACAGAAGTGCACTTAGGTTAGGTGATCTGCCAGGACACAGCCTAACAGGATTAGGATTCAGGAGTTGCCAGTTTGCATTTCTTTTGCTTGTCCCACTGTTGCTCCACCGGATTATGTACAATGAGAAGAGCAGGGAAGGAAGGAAAATGCTTACATCTTATACTCGGTGTCAACAAAAAACACTGTCACACTATTCAATATCAGATATTTACCTACAGATTAGCTTTACATACATCTATACCACTTCCATAATCTGAAATAATACAAGTACACATGAACTAAACTATTTCATTTGAAATCAGCATAAGTTCTTACAAAACAAGTATCCAGACTCTGTGTATGTAGAGGGCTATTGCAGATACAATCCTCTTGTAGATAAAGGCAAAAGAAAGAATGGATAAACTTTATAGTAGCTATCATCTATGCTAAAAAAAAATAATAAAAAAAAAGCTTCCCTGAAATGCCATCTTTAATTTCTTCATCTGCTAAAGCTGTCAGCGTTCACCTTCAGAGAAACGGGTAGCATTTCACTTTTTTTTTTCACCTGTAACATTAGATCTCCAAGATGTCTTAGACAGGATTCCAAAGGAAATACTTTAAGAGATTATAAATTTGATTTCAGTGACTGTGGATTTGTTTTTTAACTCCCCTAGTCTAATAAGATTTGATATTAATTTTCTTTCCCTTACTTAGTGGATAATTGAGATACAAAAGCTGTGGAAGATTTATAAGGGAAGAAAAGCATCTTGGAATCAAACACTTTCCTGAAAGGCTTATTTATGGGTACTACAGAACAGTGAATGACAAACTGAAATGGAACAGCATCATCAAAAAGGTGCATTTTGCTAAGGGTTTATGTTGTACTCCTCTGGGAAATGGCACATAAGTGAAATGGCAGAGTGCAAGGGTAACGTTTATGCTGTCCATACATTTTGACCTCAGAAGCCAAACTTAGAACCTCTAAGGCTGCTCTACATAAACTCCTAATATAATATATAAACTCCTAATATAATAAATTAATGAAGATTCATGGCAAGACCCCAACTGAACTGTTCAAAGCTGCCTTCAAATCACCCCTTCTCTGTTAGCTATAAAAGAAGGCTATGGAAACTCTATTTCTAATCTGTGCATCCATTCCCATTGGAGAATTCTCCTGTATTCTCATGGGACTAGGGAAATTCTAATCAGATGTTAGAGGGGGAAAAAAATCACAACCAGGGTAGTCAAACACTGGGACAGTTTACTCAGAGGAGCATCTCCAGGACTGAGGATGCTCAAAACTCAGCTGGGGAGAGACCTGGGCCTGTTCAGAGGAAGGCACTGACCCAGGTAAGCCACAGATGTTGCTCCCAGCCCAAATTACTCTGTACATCCTGCACATTAATTCCAAATTGCCAAAAGTGTTTTCCTCCTTTTTCTTCCTGGTGACCTTCGCACAGGTCTTCCTTATGCAGTCTATGCCAAGACTAACAGATTAAGAACCCTCTTCACCAATTTATGTCCTTTTTTATTTTTATTATTATATATTTATTCCTTTAGTTCAAAAAGGTTGAAAGTAACAGATGCAGCTCCAGCAGGTATTCTTCAGCTTTGATTACTCAAGTGCATATGCACAATTTTTCAGTGCAGGCTTGTTAGATCCAGTGCCAAAATCTCACTTTGTTGGGTTTGAGATCCAAAGCTCAGCTTATAAACCTGTATTTCCAGATAAATAGCAAGGTATGACAGAGCCAGCTCAAGTTCTAGGCTTCTCCTCTCTATGACTTAAACAGAAGAATTCAGACAACAGCTCTTCACAGAACAGTGTGCTTTCACTAGACATAATGTGCAACTCACCCAGCAGTCTGGACCTAAGGGGATAGAACAGAATACTATTTTATAAGGTGGTCCCTTGAAAAATAACATGTTTGAACATGACTCTATAGTAGTTAGTCCTTTGAAGTTATGGAGAAACAACAAAAGACTGAAACCTCTGTATAAAAGGAAAATATTCTGAATTTACAATGAGGGAAGATGAATAAAGGAGATACTCCAGTATACAAAGTAGTTTCTATTTTGAGCTTGTTCAAAAGAGAAAATCTCTTGCCAATTTAATATTAGAAACTAGCAACTTCTATACAAGGGGATTTGCTTTTTAAGTGACAAAGTTACCAGATAAACACCAAAACGCTTCTGAGCCAAGGTATATGCACATGAGATTACCAGGACTGTGAAAGAGGTACTAAGCACGCGGTTCTACAATGGAGATGAATATGACAACATTTGTTAGCTAATTGACTTCTAGAAGGATTTTGACTTGAAAAGCAAATAGTGAAGGGGGTTATTATATCCAACTTGAAAAGAACTAAAAAATACATCCTATGACTCCATGCAGGTCATGCACTGTGGTATACTGTTGTCAGTAAACCAATGATCATTCAGAACTGTTACAAATTAAATAGAAACCAGCTTTTAAAAATAATTTATTTAAACAACATTGCTTCATAGTAGTATTTATGTTTTTCCTACTTGTCTCATGATAAAAGCCTATGTCCATAAGGAAAATAATTTTAGCATACAAAATTGAATAAGTAACACCAAAAGTTCAGAGATCTTGATTTTACCTCCAACTATGTGAACTTCACCTAGTCACTTCATTTCCATGTCTCACTTTCTGCAACTGTAAAGTGAAAACAGTATTGTCTAGAGTTTGGGGAGGCTTCAGTCCTTAACATCTGTAAAAGACAGAACCTCAGACAGCAGGCATAGAAAAGTATCATCGTTATTCACTGTTTTTAAATTAGGACATCACATTTGAGGTTCTGTCTGTCACAAAAGAAAGCAATGAAACACTTCACAGCTCCTTAAGCACAACTGCACTAGCTCAGTCATTTCAAGGATTATAAAAAGTTTCCAATCAGGGTGGACAGAAAAAATATAATTCTTTCAGGAAGTAGCTGCAATATTAAGTGTTCATTATCCTAATCATGCTGGCTAGAATCTGCTTTGCATTGTAGCTTTGCACAGTACAGTAATCCCTCTGCCACTGCCGGCAGAACCAAAGAAATATCTATTGGCTGAATGGAGAGGGGATAAAGAAGAAATAAAGAAAAAGCTTCTGGTCTGACAGACGACAATGATGCAGAAAAAGCATCACACCAAAAGCACTAACAGCTTGACTTCCTTGCAGATAACGTATAAGTTATTCTGGGAATGATGTAAAGGAAATTCAACTGGAAAGCGGATGAGAACTTGCAATTTGTGATAACTCAACGCTGGTAGGAAGAGTAGGAAAAAAGCAGTAATAGATAACCAGATACCAGGTCTAGAAGGAAACGTATTTGAGAAACAGGTGATCAGAATAAACACAGATAAACTTGGGAGGACAGCAAGATGATGATAAAAGATAAAAAATGGGCAGGTAAAGAACTGAATATAGGAAGGGATGAATATAGTTCAGAATGAAAATTTGTCCTACAGTTCAATGGAACAAAAAGGGGAAAGGGGAATAATATCACCTTTCCTGACTTCCCTCCCCTCTCTACAAAAAAGAACACTAGTAAAATTTTGGAACCTGACATACTTGCACTTTCCACCACCACCACCAAAAAAAATCCATTTCTTTTCAACCATTTGGATTGAAAAGGCCCCTTTAGGTTTATCTACTCAGCTCCTTGAACTCTCCAATCCTTACCACTGCTTCTTCTCTTAAGCAACGGCAGGTTAATTTCACTATAACAAATAATACACAAGTTCTACTGAGGAATTTATACCCGTTTATTAAGTGAACTGATGTAAATTTTGACTGCTTCCGGGCCTTGACTTAAATGCAGGAAAACCTCAGAAGACAAGTTTTAACAAGTAGCTCTATGAGCACTGGAACTAACAAAGCTTTTCTCCTGCAGACTTGTGGGTTTTGGCTAAACTGACATTAAAGTTGAGGAAGGTGTGAACTTCTATTGAAGCTTTTCCTGCACCTGAAGCATTTCTAATTTCTTTGTCTTTATACCTGAACAATCATTTCATGAAGCTTTCTGGAATTTATCCGATTCCTATTCTTCTGTCAAGCGTAGATTAAATCAGCTATAAAATACTGAGAGAGGACACACAGAAAACAATCAGTCATACACACAACCACAACCAAGTCATACTTGAAGAGAGAAACTTAAACAGCACTTGTTCTAGAAGAACCCAAGAAAGCTGTGATAAAGCTAATTTCATAGATGCTTAAACCCTTATAAAAAGAAGACAAAAGAGATAGCTATGTTTTTGACCGTCACACCTGGTTTGTTAGCAATCCCTCTGGTTTTATTTCTGGAGAAAGACTTCCTACTTAAAATCTCAGTGAATAAAAGAACAATGGGGTTTGGATGCTCTAGTTTAACAGCAATTTCTTGGTCACACTGAGATTTCAGGGTGGTCAAACGCTGGAACTGTTTGTCCACAGAGTTTATGTAGTTTGCATTTGTGGAAACATTCAAAACCCAGCTAGACACCATTCTGGACAACACGCTCTATCTGACCCTGCTTGGTTCCTTCCAACCTAAACAGTTTTGTGATTACGTTCAGAGCTTTCTACCCAATAGCGCCTTTCTTACCATATCCAAAACTTATTTCCTTTTTCAGAACCTAATCTTCTTTCTTTCTACCATTTTCCTTGTGAGGGCAGAAATCACCTTGGAAACATATACCATGCAGCAGTGACAAAGCCCCAGGCCTCATTCACGCATCTATCTTGAGTTATTTGGAGAAGCATACCCTATTGTGGCAGTCTCTAGATAGCACTTAAAACACATTGAAAATTCAGAAAAGAGATTCCTACAGACATGCTGTTGAGAAGCCTTAGCATCAGTGAGCAGCACAGCAGAAGATTGCTCTGGAAGTATCAGTTACAGTTAATTATCCTTATGGTGTACTGAAAAAGACACTAAACACCCATTATTTACTTTTGGGGATTCTTTGTATCAAATACAAAAAATAACTTTAGCTTTTTTTTTTTTTTAAATCATGAAATGCTGCTATCTGTATGAAGAAAATCCACCTCACTGAGCTAGGCAATATTCCATACAGTTCTAGATAACAGTGAAATAAAGGGATTAAACGGAGGGATTTTATTTTGGTAAAAGTCTATCATAGAACAAGTCATTTAACTTCTCACTTTTTTCCCCCACTTCCATGTTTTGCAATTTACAAAAAGGAAGGATTGTACCATCAGAAGTGAGGAGGTTCGTGCTTAGTAAGACCATGGAAGGCAAGTCACTCCAGATCAGCTTGTGAAGGAAGATATCACACTGTACAACGTCAGAATCATGTGCTGGTGAAAAATTCAAAATGGATCAAGCTTCGTTTATAAATATTACCAACTATATTTCATTGCTCGTCTGTGGATTACAGGATTTCCACAGTACTACCTTATTGCCATTTCACAAAGTAGCAGTAGCATATCAAAGTACTAATCATGCATGCAGATCACTTCTACTGATACTCATCTAGAATTCTCACAGGATGCATAACAAAGCAGAATACATTTTTTTTTAATCATATACAACACCTTTATTCATGATCATACTGATTTAAACCAGACATACATAAGTTTAGTAAGGTAAGACAACTTTAGGGTGATGTAAGAACTCCTACACCTAGGTACAGCTGCACTGTTTAGCTAAACTAATTCAACATCCCACCTTCAGTCAAACAGGGGCATCCTGAAGGGCACCAAGACCTCAAACCAAAATGCAGAGCAGGAACTTCCTGAGAGAATATGAGTTTGTAGGCATTAATTACCTTGCCTAGTAGGAAAAGATTAGCTGGAAGTGTTCGGTAACATTATTACAGGAATAGAAGTTCAGCTTATATCAGTCCTTTTTCACCACAGGGAAAAATACGTTCCCAAAAGAAATAAATGGCATTAACAAGCCTGTTTCACCAGAATAACTGCACTTGAAGTTTTTGGTGAGTATAACCAGTTGTGGAAGAAAAGTAACAAGAATGAGAGACTGTAGTTGTCCATACTCAATCAACAAAGAGACCAAAACCATTTTAGATAGAGATTAGGCCTCCTTCATCCTGTAGGTCATGGTACATGCTAGAGTCAGGAGCACACTCTGTAAATCAAAAAGGTTAACTTACAAAAGCTAGGAAATGAATTTACAGTGATGGAAACTATGCATAAAAAAGTACACCAGAGAGAAAAGCTATAAGCAGCATCTGGGACAATAAAGGCACAGAAGACTGGTTCAGAGCAGCTGGATGACAGTATTGGATAGATAGCTAAATATAGATACACCTTCATTTATCATGACATCTGCTAGCACCTAGGCCACTTTGAAGAATTAACTGTATGTGTGTAAATGAGGTTCTTTATTCTGTTCACACTGAACAGGAGTACACCTTCTCTCTTGATACTGTTCTTCCTCAGATTGCATCTGCACTGCAAGGTAGCTCAGCACAGATTCCAGAATTTATTCCACAGCAATGAGCTACACAGACTCACCATGACAGCACTGCTCGTATGTCAGCTGATCTGCTGAGAGATAGCTAGTCTCAAGCTGCTGACAAAGAAATTCAACTCTGCAACTTTAAGGTCCCAAGCTAGTATCATGAGATAATGCTGAATTGTGTGATATGGAAACATCATCTTCCAGTTTTGATTGTCTATATAAACACTGCATTATACAGCACAGATGTATGCTGGAAACAAGTAGCTTGGGGAGAAATGTTTCATTGTTCAGTGAGAAGGATGAAGATAACACTTCTCTCGGTTAAGGCACTTCCACATCTCAAGGCAGGTTAAGAGCCAACAGTGGGTTGAAAGCAGATGTGGATTTCACAGAGGTTCTTGTTTTCCTACAACCTCTTTGCAAAAGTCACAATATAAAGAATCAAGAGGAAAAAAAGAAAAGAAAAAAAAAAAAAGGTGCTCTTCTCCTTTCTCTATCTCCTTTTTTTCTCCTTTATCCCCCCCCCCCCCCTTTTTTTTTTTTTTTAGCATTTCTGCTGCTGAAGAGTAGATGAGAAACACCAGAAAGCATACTAGTTAATGAAGCCAATGCTTCAAAGACCTTCTGCTGGATAATTGCCTATGCATGTATAGTGTGCAGATCACCTCTCAAAACTTGTCACAAATGACAAAAGATAGAGACCAAGTTCATTTATTATAAAAAACATGGAGAGTTCAGAATCCCAGCCCAGATTACACAACTTAGAACTAGTTTTAGTCCAGGGAACTTCCCCACGATTTGGAATACCAATTCTCCAGGCCCATATCGGAACCTAAAAAAGTCTTAAGCGACTTAATTGAAAAAATCCATTTCAGTTGGTTTGAATAAGGATGCTGTCATAGGAACGGGCAACTTGCCAAAAGACTGCAAAGCAAATGGTAATAATGATTGTCAGTTGAATTTTGGATAATTGCTTAGCAGAATGCAACAATGATCACTGTGCACAAACTCATTTAAATGTTTCATTCTAACGGGGATGAAAAATAAAGAACACATTAATTTAATTTGCCAGTGACATAACCAGTGAAGTACTGTAAGACACAAATAGCCAGAAAAATGTTAAAAAAACAAACACAGAAAATGTATTGTTTTTCCAGAAAAAGTGTATTTAGAGAGACATAGAATATGAAGTTATAAAGTTGAGAAAAACATTTGGAAATTAAGATGAGCTTCTGCTTGTTCAAAGATATAGTTAAAAAGGAAATGCAACATTGTGGGGGAAGATCAGATAAGGATGACTTCTAGTGTACTATACTGAATTTCACAAACTGCACAGAGAAAATGGTATAGACTGAATTCAAGGAGAGGCTGGGTGTAGACAATCACTGACCTGTGTGTTGCTACTACTACAAGTGATTACCGCAGTGCATTTTGCATCTATGTATAGCAGATGTTTTAACTTACAATAATTATAGATATACCTCACCATCTCTATAACGTAATCCTCTACTTATTTCTCCTCAGTTTCAGAAATCCTTTGTACTGATATTTCAGTCATCAGTGGTTCCAGACACAGCTACATCAATAAATCATAAGTAGTAACAGCTACAATTGTAGGGCAACGGAACTACCAAGTGAACAAAGGCTGGAGATCAATCATTTCAGCTAAGGCCATTTCACTACAGAATGAGCTTCCAGAGATCACTATATCAAAATCCATAGCTTAATCATCTTTAGGACATACCGCAAGCCCTTACCAATTAATAAAAAACTTTCCTGCAATAACACTATGTAAAGATCTAATTTGGTTTTAACAGCAAAAGGGAAAGGGCAGTAGATACTGCATTTGCCTTAATCATCACTGTATCATTCTATGCATCTCCCTAAATAAGGGACTGATTAAGCTATAAATGGAGTATAAGAACTTATGCGGGAAAGAGTAAAAAAAAAATGGGGAGGAAAGAGTTTAATATAGGGAAATAAATGTGGAAGTGTTCAGATGACACTAGCAAAGGAAGAGGTTTCAGAACCTCAGGAAAGTAATCTTGTCAGTGAAATGCATTAAAATGCATTTGTCAAAGGAGCTGGGAGAACAGTGTTCCTTTAGCTCTTCTCAATCTTCAAGTTACATGAATCATACAGATATGGTATTTCTTTTATTTTTCTAAGGAGTCTAACCTTCCCGGCGAACCCAGGAAGACCTAGTCAGAGCTGCATATCGCTCTTCTCATTCCCTGACAGAGATACGTGCTTGTGATAATTCTCTCCAGAAGCTCCAAAAGTAGTTAGACTTTCAATGTCTTAATTCATGTGTGTGGAAACAAAGCCATTACACCATGTGATGAACGTGAAGGAAACAAGGTAAGTATAGAAGATTTTATTTCAGTACAAGCAGTAACAGTACTTTGTCTGAAGGGGAGGTAACAGCCTGCAAAAAGGACTCCTAGCCAATATACTCCTACATACTTTCTGCAGCAGTTTTATGCTTCAGTGCTCTGTGGATCTAAATGAAGTGACAACCACCCCTGCGTGGAAGGATAAGATCCTGTATCTGCTATTGAACCATTCTAGGACTATATCTAAAGTATCAGACAGGAACTATTTTTCCTGGAGGCAATTTTAAGTTGAAGTTTTTGTTGTTGTTGTTGTTTTTTAAAAAAAAAGAAGGAAAGAAAGAACGAAAGAGAAAGAAAAAAGAAAAGCTGTTGAAAAGCACCAAAGAAAGCTAGGTCTCTAGAAAAAAAGTGCCAATGATCCTGACTGAGCTTTCTGTTTGCTTCTCAATACATCAGGCCTGGAACAAGTTTCTCAGTGCAAAATTTCTCTAATTGGCTGGAAAGCATTTAAGGAAAAATCTTTTTAATTAAAAACAGAGAACCAAAAAGACATGAAAGCCAGGGGGGTTGGGAGAGGCATATGTTGACCTTATGAAGCTCCACAGCAGAACTCTGCAGGGGCTGTTTAAACTGAGAAAGCACAGTTTTAATTAAAGAGTCCTGAGGAACAGACAATTCAAAAGACCAGGTCAGCTAGATTCCAAGAGGTCAATTTAAGCATAAGAGGAGGGAAAACAAGACTTCTGGTCATTTTGCCTTCCTCTGGGAGAAATCTGTTTCTAACCAAGCATTATGCTCTGTGTTTCTCAACGCAGAAACTGGCTGTCCCTCTGACCACCTCCATGGGTGTTGTGTATCATCGGTAAGTGTTTATGGGATGGAAAAAATTTTGTGAAGTCCACCCCAGTTTCTTGACACTGGGTCACATTCTAAAATAAACCCAATTGTATTTTTTCCCCAGTGCATGGAATCCCAGATATGCCTATGCATACTTGAAAACAAAACTCTGAACTTTGCTAAGCTTTGAAAAACAGTGGGAAACCCTGTCAAAACCAGATCTGTTATATCGCCAAATTGAAATCCTCCTCCTTTTTCTTTTCCTAAACATTTTCTTTACTTCTTGAAGTACGTTATGTTACTAACACATTTAGTGAAACGAGTGATTTTTCCTTGCTAATTGGAGACAAAATGAAAAATAAATCCCGTCTCCAAACAACAGAATGCATGAGCAATGTAACTAGAACTGATCAAGTACCAGGGCTAACATACAAAATCCTAATATAAAAGCTGCTTCATTTCTCTATGAAGAACTACATGCCTTTAATTCAAAAGGATAAGGAATTAAGCAGAAGAGGAGTATCTATAGGCTGCCAAGACAAATGATAATTTTAGTTCATTTCAATTAGTGCATATAGGGGTCTGCATATACACTGATTATGATCTCAGACAGATCTCCTGTTCAGACAGACCTCTCTCTTACTGGCCCTTTGAGAACTCATGGCTAGATGCATCTGCTTGGGTGAACAAAGTACACCCAAGTCAAGACATGCTTATTTCAAGAATTAGAGATGAAGTAATAAATTCTACAGGGAGAATTTCACTACATTGAGCAGAAGCAATTAGCAGCCAGATTAGTTGGTCAGGTCACTCACTTGTGAAATATTGTCTGCTTTTCTAAAATCCCACCTAAATTCTCAAAACTGGGAATTTTTATTTGTTGATTTTTTATACACTCTGGAATCACATTATCTCATAGGCATCTTTAATCTTATTCTCTCTTGCTTCATCCAGACAGGGTGCAAACTTTGATGCAAGTTCTTGTTTGCGTTGATCTATATCCTCAGAGCTGGCATTTATGCAGTTTGTACCCACCACAGATGGAGAAAACTAAGAAAAAACCATCCACTTGCTTCTAAAACAGAAATTCAAATATGTAATGAATCTGAAAGTAATGAAAGTGATGACTGGCACTCAACACATTTATGGCAAAGGAATAAACAACAACAAAAACTTTCCATTCACCTGACATAGTGTACCAAATGTAGAGAGACACTAATTCACTTCTCAAAAGTTATATTCCAGTATTATCCGGAGTAATATTGCTTTTAATTCCAGAACTGGCAGGTTGTTTGCCCTGTCATCAGTTGCATGGTTTAGGATTACCATAAACAAAGTTTCTGAACAGGATTCTAACTTTTCTACCTCTTGTACATAATTAGGTTAAAATTGTCCTAATTGTATCATTGTTAAGTGACGTGCTGTAGCAAAAAACTGTCTTTATGTACAGTTATGATTGCATGCAAACTCATAACTATGTTTCTTTGATACATACATGCAGTCTTGCATTCTCATTCAGTGATCATAAAGAAACAACTAATTTCTAGAATAATCTAATTAGAAGACACTCCAAGAGCCATGCTTCTAAGGAAAGATCCAACTTGAAAGTCTAACTTGCTCTGGGTATCACTTAGTTCGACTTTTTCTATTGTAACAAAACATATTTTGTAGTTTGGATCACCAAACTAACTTCTGATTGCTGTTATTTGTTGTGTAACATTATTCCTTCCTGCATTCACCCAAAACCAATGTATTTCAGAGAAATTTATCAAGGTCTAGTCCATGCCTGAGAGTGGAATCATCTTGCATCCGTCACCTTGCACAGGTTAGGTGGCAGCTGCTTCTCAGTAAACTGAGTTTAGTGCTTAAGAGACCATGGACATTTTGAGTACTCTTACGCACAAGTGTAGCAGAAATGTTTTGATTGCAGACACACAGAGAAATTCCTTTAAGAAATGAATGCCTGTTACATGATGCATAAGGGACAAGAAGCCCAGAGCAAGTAAAACTAAAATGAATAAAAACAAGGTTCTAGATTGTAATTAGTGCCATAGGATCAGAGAAATTGGACTGAATGGCTGAAAATCTTGTCAGCAACTTCTCTGACATGATGCATTTCTGCCTCTAATTAACTTTAAAAGAAAAAACATATAAATAATGTATAAATATACAGGTGAACATATATTTACTTAGACTAAGAAGTACAGCCACTGGACTTTGAAGTCAGAAAAAATACATCCTAAACTCTTTTAAAACCATAACCAGAGTATCATAACATTCACCTGAGTTTTTGTTCTTATGGAGCTCTCTTTCCTTTCAAAGTACCTTGGTGGTTACATTTTCATCCAATACCTTTTACATCATAGATGTCTTCACTGCATACTCATTAGATTAGTACCATACAATTTACCTGGTGTCTTAGAGGTATCATCCCTAAACCAAAATAAATGATTTAGAACATAACAGAACTATGACTAGCAAGAAGGCGTTACAGACAGCATACCTAGTCACTGCAGTAGCTAATTAGAGATTTTGTCACGTTTAACTACAATTGTCAAATTTCAAAGGATCTAAAACGGCATATGTCAAAAGTCATCTCCTTATTTATACTCTTGGAAACTGTTCATCATAATCAGAAGCCTTGCAAAGCTTAGCTAGAAGTTGAGTATTTATCTGTATGTACAAAGATGGTTCTAGTCTTCTCTGCAACAAGAAGTGAGGCTGAATAGCTTGAAACAAGTGAGGCTCATAGTCAAAAAGAAACAAAAAACAAAGATAAAAACACAAACACCACTAAAATTCATATTTGTACAGCAACATTTAGTATGTTTGCTTAAAATTCTGAACTAAAAACCAAACCAAAACTTAATTTTAGTCGCATGTAGTTACATGAGTTTATTTTGAACTCTGGCCAGTTCTCCAATACCTAATCTACTGTGTGCAGCATAAGAATAGCTAGACAAGATAGTACAGTGCTGAATGGTTATTTTGGCATTGAATCTTTTTCCTTGTGGGTGGGGTTGGGGAAGAGGTCACACAGCTGTCAGTGGTCCCTGTTCCATAGTCATCAGGTTCCTGTAATGTCATCTAGGAGATGTTCCAGGACTAGCTCAGGCACAGCTTAGGTGCCCACATTCACCACCCTACAGCCCAACACCACTATAACTCCTACCTCCTGCAGAGCTCATGGTCAAAGCACTTGGCATTTTTTGCTCTCAGTCTGAATGCATACTGTGAAGCTTATCTCCACAACTGCTATCCCACTCCCATCCACTGACACCCAGCACTTTTTTTTCTTAGCATCCCCATGCATAGGCCCACAGATGTCCTCCCTCCGATCTGTTGTTGCTCAACAGGCTGTTCTGTAACGGAAGCAGCACAGGCAACAAGGTGACCCCATGCTAATTTAATATTCCACAGGCCACTGTGATGATGTTTCCCTTTTTACAGCATTAGAACATTCAGCCGGTGTGCAGTGTCAGTATTTGTATTGCACTAATAGCCTGGCTAACAATTGCGATGTCAATGTAATAAGATAGCAGCAGATGCTGGAATACTTGCCTCCGTTTTTCCCCACTGTTCGGAAACATCTCCAGAAGGTCCGAAGAAAAGATGCTCTGTTATGAGGGGTAGCTTGGACAAAGCTGAACTCACGGAACAAAACGTGTGTTCCTTGACGCACGCTGTTAAAACTGTGGAGATAAAGTAAAAACAACAAAACGTTAGAAAGCTGAACCAATATGAATATTCTGGGGCCAGCTGGAACAGTAGCAAAAAACCACTGGCAATTATATTTTGTGAAACCAAATCTCTAAAGCTTTATATCCATCAGTTCTCTAGAGAGAAGACTATTTGCAAAAACCACACATTGAAACTTAATTATAGGAATTAAGGGTTTGTCAAAGTAAAATTCATTCTAAAGAATCCCAGTAAGGGGTGTCCAAGAGCCGCTCAAATTCTTGAGACCAATCCACTGGAAAATGACTGGCTAAGAGTTACTGTTGTTTGTCTGACCAGAAGATGCCTTTTCTTTTAGCACCATTTGAATTTCACTGCTATTGTCACCAGTTTTTCCTGAAGCCACAAAGCAACAACAAAAAAACCTCTTCAACAGAAGTCTCAAGATTTTATTTCTAGGTTACTCGACTGAGACATGACTGTACTGAATGTATAAAATCTGCTTTAGCTGTCATGAAAACTAGACTGGAACCTCCTTAAATAACACTTTGCACTGGTGCATTTTGAAAATAGCAGCTGGTCATTACAATAGAGAATCAATTTGATATTCACAGTCTTGTATTTTAGTACATATTTCTCATATTTGACTTCAAGCACTTCAGGCTAACTTCTTATAGTAAACATTTGTCTTAGAAAGGTTTCTCTGGAGTGTAAGAAGCTCTCCTTCGGGTATGGTGGAGCTCAGCATGTAAGAACAATGAAAATGCAAATACAAACATTATATACCAAAGGTACAATGACAGGGTTGCCTCAAAGATGGATTTTGTGCATTTCACTCTGAATCATGCAAGTGGGACAAAAGCTTTCAAACACTCCAGAGAGATCATTAAAAACATTCACATGGGACAGCAGCTTAACTTGCCTGCACAGTGGAGAATTAATGAAAAGATACAAGCTTATCTTTCATCACAGCAGAACCTCTCCGTAGGTAGCATCTCCGCAACAGAAAAAATCCAGTGGTCAGTGGGAGCCCGTTCTGTTTGCAATTTTAAAATCATCTTCTTAAATATAACTAGTTTCAATCACCTTTTTATGCTGCCTAGAATAGAAAAGGGCCTCACATTTCAGAGAGATTTATACCAGAGATAAAAAAAATTAAAGCCATATTATCAGTTTTGGGGGATGGGAGGGTGCAGTGGTTCTAGCCCTCCTATTCTGAAGGGAATGCAACTCATGTAAAATAAATACACATACATTATGATTAAGAAACACTCATCCTTGAATCCTGGAAATCAGGAACACATTTTTCTGAAAATATAATGGGCAAATTGATTATTTCACATTTATGAAGCCTTACTAAATGTACCAGTGCTGTGCAAGCCAGAGAAAAAAGCACAGACATTGTAGCAAGAGATTTAAGTAAATAAGTAGAACCTGTGCCTGGTAAAAATATACCAAAATTAGAGGAAAGGGCTCCCATGACTATCATTGTAAGTGAAGAATGTTCACTACAAAGCGTTATAGCTCATTATTTAGAGGGAACAAGTACAGAGTAAGGGAAAGTAACTTGCTTTAAATCCCACAAAGCAACTGTGACAAAGCTGGAAATGGCATTTCACATCATCTCATCCCAAACCACAACCTGTAAGACTTTTTTGATTTCTTATTTGCATTATTTTGTTGATGATTTGACAGGCTGATGGAAAAAAAAGAGGGTACAAATGAAAAAGCAGCAGCTTGGTATAATTGAAGAAGGCAGCTTTCAGAAACATGACACATAAGGGAGATATATAGGAAGAGAAAAAAAGATGAAGGCAAGAGTACGTTGTACAGACCCCTGAGGGAACAAGAAAGAATATTCAAAGTTTAAATCTGAGAAAGAAATGGGGAGGGTTAGCTGCACAATGATTTATCTAAATGTACCCAAGTTATGTTGCTCAGAACAACTACAGTACCTACACCAGCTGGAAGCAAATCCTGGCACATCTATAAGGGAAAGTTCCAGACATGAAGCTAACATACTATTAACTCTGAGCAGACAGCTCTGCTATGTTACTCCATAGTCCTAGTAAGAGAAAACTCAAGTCACTTGGATTTTCAGCACTTGGATTTTCAAAGCTCTAAAGCTAGCAGGCAGAAGGGAATGATATAATTTGTTGTTGCTTACTCGGCTATAAGAGTGGGTGGATATGCTGGAACATAGCACACCTGCACATACTGACAGCCAAGTGCCGTCAGCTAGTTGAGAGAAGAGGTACATCACTTCTTTCGTTCCTCATTTCTTGCAATAACATTTCATTTAACTATACAATGGGAGGATTTTGCCCCAAAAGCACAAGTCTGCAACCACAGGAGTTTTATCTCTGTTGAGATGCTACATTTCAGAAATCCTACTTTAAACATTCTTTATTATAGCTTGCAAGCGCTCACCTCACAGGAGAGCGCCACCTCCTGCAGCCCACAATGGAACTATCCAGCAAGAAGCCAACCGACAAATCAACACGTCTGTTCTCAGACAGGGTCAACACCACTACCTGGGGCAGGAACTATCCATTTCAAACACACTAGGTATTTTATAATACTTACAGTAATTATTTTATAGTGGGTAGAGGGGCAGTAAAAATCTAACACTGCCACCTTTTCCTTAGCAATCACCCAGAGATGAAATTACCATTAATGTGACAGTTAGCAATGACCTGCAGGCAAACTCTGCTGAAAAAAAAATAAATAAATGGTGACTACCAAAACCCATTGCAGTTATTTCAACTGCGTGTCTGCAGCATGACCAACACATTACCTTTGATTTTAATATACACTTGAACAGATGTCTTTTCCAGTTTCTTTTGAACACAGGAATAAAAGAAGCTGCCCTCCCAGATGAATGGTGTAAGTAAGCAAGATATCAACTGCAAGGCAATAAACTTAGCTCAAAGATTCTCAGCAAGTTTAACAGCTGCTGAGGTTCCTCCCTTAGGATTGCTCAGTCTTTCCTCTATCTGTCCTCCACTCACTGAACAATTCATATCCTTAGCAAAGTCAGGTGGCCATAGCTCAGCAGCACATTGTGCAGGAGAAAGACTTACAAACAAACTAGGCTATCTTAACAAGCTGTTAGTTTGTCCTCATTCATTTGAAAGTGGGCTTGTGAACACAGACATACAAGCTGGGAAAATAACTTCTCACTTATCTGGTTAACTCCTCCTTTCCCCCATTTCAGGCGTTCAGTGTGGCCATTTGAAGAGAATCCTCCTGGAGGGAAGCTTTGAAAGTTTCAGTCTTCAACTGCAGAACTAATGGTTGTCTTGGCCCTCTAGATTACCAGTAAACAGTGTAGACAAATAAGAACATTACCAAAAGTTACTACTGACATGATTACGTTTGTCTGAAATAAAAACTGAGACTAGACATTGAGTTGAACATTAACACCAGTTTACTGCAGACACTCGTATTTCACACAAGAATTGTTACACAACTGGGCACTCTGCTAAGCTTCTCATTCACTTAAGAGAATATTCTGGAGAAAGATGAGACAGATTTAAAGCAAGGGTCTTGCTCAATGGGAAACTTTGAAGAAGCTTTTGCAGTAGGGACCTAAAGGTCTTACTTTTTCACTCTTTTCCATCACGTGCCCTAGAGCAGCCAAACCAGGGAGTCAAATCTCTTCTGATGCCACTGCTGAGAAAGCTGCATCTTGCAGCACACCCAGTCCACACTTGGGGGATGGCACGTGCTTGGGAGAGGAAGAAAAAAGTTTTGGGAGGAGACTGATAAAACAGCCCCAGCTCTCAGAAATGGATGTGCTGGGAACCCTAGCACTCAGGTGCTGCTTCTCCAAACAGAGCTGCTTTCAGTAAGGCTTTGTCTTTTGTGTAATTACATTTCGGCAACTTGCCAGAGTTCAGAAACTTTCAAGCACTCTTTTCAAACCTTTGGACTTCTAAATAGATTGTAAAAGTCCCAGGATGCTATGGTAACATCCCAATTGAAACCCACTGCAGTAGTTAGCCTCTGCCTGCTGAACTCGGGCAAAGCCAAACATGCACAATGCAGAGAGAGCCCCGTGCCCCGCAAAGGACAGAAGTTTGCCAGCGCCCTGCTGTCCCCCTAGCAGGTGCCACCTTTGGTTACTGAATGAGTTCTCAGAGCCCCTTCGCTACTAAAGCAAGGAATAGGGACTGTTATTCCTTAACTTACACCATACTGCTTTCATTTTCCACCGAGAGCATGATGAAGGAGGAAAAGCTCACTTTGAAGGCTTATGCTGCTTCTGCAGAGGACCCGATGTCAACACTGCGGGTATTTCAGGGTTCGTTTTTCTTGAAACATGCTTTGGACTGGCTCTGGTTTGGTCTCCTGGACTGCATGCTCATTTGCAGTTGGAACACATCTTTCAGTTTAGTTCATCTGAAAGGAACCCAGGTCACGAGCTCCAAGTCTGTTTCATGGTGTGAACCAAAGCACAGTAAGTAGGGATAATCAGGAGTATTAGGATTAGAAACTACGGTACAATGGGTAACAAAGAACTAGCTCTAGCAATAGAAAATACTGGAATTCAAAAGGCCTTAAAACTCAGGCAATTTCTGTTGTTAAATAACTCATCCACGCACAAAACATCCCGAAGCGATCAATCACACTTACCCCAAGGTTTTGCTCCAAAATAGCAAAGTGAGGTTCACCTTGCCTGGAAAGAGCCCAGAGAGGGGGAACACTTACAACAGCGGGCATCACTGAGAAAAAAATCCCAGACATACTGCTGCGATGAATAAATTACTGCTGAATGAGCACAGTTTAATGTAAGATTGCTGTTCTTCAGCTATTTAAGTTTACTTGACTACGTGCAAGATGCAGACCAATCACTGGATTATTTCTTTAGCTATCTCTCTTGGAAGGTAGCATAGAAATATTAGCATTCCTCAATGCAAAGCTGTTGTACCAAGTGCTTTTCCAAATTCCAGAAGATATTAAGATTTAGGACAACTAAGTCAGCCTCAAGGAAATCAACATCTTCCTCTAATGAAATTAACAGTGCTTTTTAGGCACTTCCTTTGAAATGTGTTAATGGTATTAAGGTGAAACAGATGCTGAAAGTTATTCCTGATGGCTGACTTTAAGGAAAAATCCTTTTTGAACAACTGGGCCGATAGGAAATCATTAACACTTAACATTTTGGTCACTCTGGGTGATGTAACACTGCAAACAGACTTTTTTTTTTTTTTTTTCCCACCCTCTCAAGTTTATTTCAGCTGAGGGGAGCAGAAAGAGAGAAAGGAGTGACACAAATGTTAGAGATTTGTTTTCAGGCTTTCTGGTGTAGGCTCAGGGATCTCTGTATTCATGGCAGCATTAGTACAGGTGGTACAGAGATTATCCCCAGTACCGTTTGAAAGGAAATGAACCACAGCACCTGTGACACAGCTCAGATAGGCAGCAAACAAGCCTTCTTATGTTGCTTTGTATCAAATCAAACCCTCCGAGACCAGTCTACAGATTCTGGAGAAGGAAAGGATAAAAAGAGTTGCTGTGCTTGCTTTTTATTACCTGAAATCCCTTTATCTTTTTAGAGTCCCCTCCCTTAATTTTTCCTATGCTAGGTCAGTAATTTAAGACCTTGAAGCTTTCAAATCAAAAGCTAAAGTGACCTTACTGTGTTGAATTATTAGCCCAGGATTTAAAAACAAAAGCAGCAAATGGGGGCTGGGAGGGGAATCTCTTAAAACAGAGGCCTTTTGATCAGAGCAGCATCCTGCAGTTTGCTGTAACTCAAGCTGGCCATTCTTACAGAGCAGGAATTAAGGACTCCCCCTGCCAGGCAGGGCCCTATTAAAACACAATAGCTGCTTGAAAAGAGTAAGGCAAGCTGATATGGATATAATAGGCCACATATTGAGGCCCCTTTCTACTTTGAAATAAAGCCGCTGCTTAGAGTTATGAGCTGGGAAATCTAGTATTTGGGAAGATGGGAAGGGCGTACAATGGCAGGCTGTAAATAGCCGTGCAGAAGCCCTCCAAGGTGCTTATGGAAAAAGTAACGAAGCCTTCAGAGATAAGCATCAATCACCACGAGTAGCTTTTTCAGTCCGATCAGGTAATTTCCGACCACATGGTGCTTCGGTGAGCCTGGAAAGGTCTTGCTGTTATAAATGGAGGTTTAGTTTTTACAGCAGAATACAAAAACACAGCGTGTTGCCCACTACAGAGATGGCTGCACGAATGCTGCTATAACAGGTTTTAAGGTCACTAAGTTGCTACTCAGCTTCCCTCAAAAACCCTTGCCCTCCTTGTACCTCAAACATTAAATAATTAAATAACTAAAATTCAGAATTATAACTACACCAAGGAAGGTGCTAACTCTCCAGCTAATATATTTAGTATTTGTTCAAAATCATCTAAGCAGACATTTCTTGGAAAGCAGAAAGCTCCTTATTGAACTGCTCTATAACCTTCGCTATGCAGATGGCATGGGAGCTTCAAGCCTTCAATAAGCATTACTAACACCATGATCTCCATTCTTTGCCTTCCTTTATTTATGCAGATATATTTTTGCTCTACCTGTCACACCGTGGAATTTCTTCACTATCTCTGAGATGCTACAGCAACCATTCAGGGAACTGAGGGCAAGGGTGAGAGAATGGCACAAAGAAGAGAAACCATTAAAAATACAAGCATCACAAGGCAGCAGTTCGATTACTTCTAGCCTAACAAGTCTGGAAGTAGCTACGGAATTGACATTGGCTGGAGATGGAACTCGATACCAAAATGTCAGCGTCCACTGAAAGAGGAGTTTGAATTTGAAAAAGACTGAATGACCGAACCCATCTGGTACTACTGAGATCAAAGTAAAGGCAAACTGGCTTCTCAGAAAGGTGAGGTCAAAGCTTAAGCATGAGTGAGGGCCTCCTTGCTCCATTCTGTCTCCTGTAGGTCTTATTGCAAGACAGTTCAAGACAGCTCCGTTATTATAAATCAGACTTTTAATTAGTTTAAAAGATACCAGTACAATTGCATTACGATGGTGATGACACACAAACCACTGAAACAGAACCTCATTACTGTTTGAAAAGAAGATTCGATGCTGCACGGTTCTTCCATGTGTGCAGCTCCAGTATTTGCTTTTTTCAGTCTTGGTCAGAATGGAGAAATTTAGAAGGAAAAAAACCAACAACCAATACTCCCTCACCTGACTCAGCTGCACTGTGAAGAACCACAGCACATCAGAGACTGAGCAGCTTCCAGTATTTCCATCATGGCAACAAATGAACACTGCCAGGATTCCTCAGCAGAGATGAAGCTTCATCATTTTACATTTAGAGATTGCTGAGCTAAACCACTTTATGCCCACTACCACTGCTTGGCCGTAGCGTTGACGAGCTACTGTTCGTCCAATTTATTTGAAGAAATGCAGTGGGATTAATTTTGCTAGACATGAGATTACTGCAAGTCTCTGAGGCTAACGTGTTCTGGTATCTGTATGGTTTCAACACTATGCAACAGCACAAAATCTCAGGTGTTTTTTTTGTTTGTTTTGTTTTTGAAACATGGATTTCTAGAAATTAGTTGTGTTTTATTATTATTATTATTTTAAAATTATTTTTAAAAAGGAGAGAAAAGGAAACTAACTAACTAAAAGAACTATAAGGCTTTCAGCTGTCTGCTATTCTTGAGAATGCAGAGACATTTACGGGACTTTACCCTGTAAAGGATACAGAATCCTATAGCAGGATCTTATCACATCCCGTGCTGTACGCATCTGCTGGTTTTTACAGCTTGGTATACTCAATTTATGAGAACTTTTACATTTTTGGCTATATTCTTAGCAAGACAATTAGAAATAGACAATAGACATATTCTTAGCAATACAATTAGAAATGCTCCTCAAAATTTCCTTTAACACCACAACATTTTTACAGCCTAAGAATGAACACAAAACTTCTTCCAATTTCACCAAAACAAGAAATGCCTAAATTCTGTCCCATCTTTTCTTAAAGATCTTTCTGGGAAAGATAAAACATTCCTCAAACTTACATTATTCTACTTTAATACAAAGTCTTATAAGTCTAAATGGATGGAAGCCAAACATTCTTCTGAAATTGATCTCCTGTTTGCACATAGTCTAGATTCATGCCAAAATGCTTCATTAAAACTAGAACAAAACCAAATGAGGTTGTAATACAGGGAAAGGTATAGTTAAATCTGAAGCCACCACATATGCAACAGTGGTTCAATTACAGCTTGGTATATCAAGAACTGTTTTGGAGGAACTAGCGTGTTCCAAAAAAAAAATTCCATATAGAAAAGGAAAAGACTGACATGTAAATTCCTAAAAAGAAAAAAAAAAAGTACAGTAAAATAAAGTTACCAATGGGTACTAAGCTTCCTCCATTATTATGCTTTTCCAAAGCTCCTATTTTCTCCTGCATTTCTACTGAATCCCCAGTGCCAATTACACATTACTAAAACAGTTTTCTTCAAAACATTTACAGAAGCTGCAGGAAATCCAATCCTTAAGGCAAGTGACCAAGCATGACAAGAGATTACTCTTTTATATACACATTGCAGATTGTATGCAAAAGACTGTAAATAGACCCACTACATCTGTTGTGGATAAGTCACTATTTGCCTCTTTTTCCAATATATTCCAACCCAGAGTGACTCAGCAAGCACAAATAAACCATTTTCCAAAATGATGGAGAGATGTTTTTCAAAGTGATCTCAGCATCAAGTGTTTACTTTGCACTACAGAAAGCTCTGCTCCAGAGCTTCCCTCGGTGGAAGACAGACAATACATGATTCTGACTCGAGGGCCCTCTCACTTCTGCAAGAATTCAGACTGCAGAATTCAGAATGCAGAGCAGAAATATATGATCAGAAATGCAAGAACAGGGGGAAGGAAGTAAGCATCAAATACCACAGTTAATACAGTAGACAGTTGGAGAAAATAAAATGAAACAAAAGACCCTGTAGCGTCCCAAAAGTACCACAATGATCAGCTACAAAATACCCAACTGATGAAATAAGTTATGGTAAAATAACCCCAGAGAACTCATGTACAGGAGGTTCCCTAAAGATGTTCTTAGGGACTGCAATGACTTACACATCTATTTTGTTGCACTGCCAAATGCAGACAGCAGGGGTGGACCAGGGAGTAGGAAAATTGTTATCACAAACCAAACAGATCAAGTTAAAATTTCTTCTGTTACCTCCTAATCCACATGAGAGTGATCAATTTTCAGCATATTGTAGGATCTCATCCTTTTCAATTACTCTCTAAATTATTCAAACTGTTCCAAGAATAAATTTATGCATTCAAAGTATCTCAACAACAGTCTGAAATTAACTTCCAGCTGGGATCATGTATGTGTGTCCAAATTTGTACCAGTAACATTAACAACTACACCGAAAACCAATAAAAATTTGGAAGCATAAACAGAATTATGACCTAAAGCCAGACAGAGGAAAGTACATTCAAACCTAGCCCAGAGAAACAGCATAAACATAGATAACTCAGATACACATCATCCTACCACTTACACCATTTGCCAGGTTTCTGGAGTTCACCTTTTGGAAAATTTCAAATGTCTGTTTTTCAGGCTCATTAGCTATCAACACTGCTTATATGCAATTAGGTTTAATGATCATTGAAGGCATCTCAACTCCACGGCAAACGTGTTGCCTTTCAGCATTCAAGGTTGTAAGAAGGCATACAGATACGCCCAACTACATAAAGGTCTTCTAAAAGGCAGGCAGTCCACATGTGCTGCAGCTATTCTGCTAACGACCACAAAGATATAGTTTGCATGATGTAAAGCAATAGTAAAGAAGCAAAGACTGCACTGATACACAGTGAATGCTGACTAGAAGCATCACAATCTGACCACACTGCATATAAAAGACACAATTGCCTCTCTTCAGACAGCAAGAGCAGAGTGCAGCTCAGCTATATAGAAGTGGATGCTTACCTGTAGAGATCTACCCTGTGCTGCCACTGTGCTGATATCAAGTGTTAACACTCCTATGTTATGGCACGTTTTCTAGATTCTGCTGTCATCAGAACAGTATTATAAGTTTCCTGAGTGGAATATATTATCCTACGGAGCATCAAACATAAACATTGCATTCTATGTTCGATGCTATGTTGCTGTTCTAACTACCAACTTCATGTGTTTGTCCTGCTTACCAAAGATCCTCTTTATGATATTTTCCCCTCTCTTTGTGAGGGTTTGGGTTCATCCAAGCATCTGCTCACCTGTAAGATTCTCAAGTATGTGGGGAAAAAAAAAAAATACATTTTCTGATATATTGGCAACATGTACAAGCTTCAGTGGGAATCGGTGTGTTATTCCCATTAATATATGCATTTTTTCCAGCTGTTTACTCAACAGCAGCCATCCCAATCAGCATACTTGTCAGGCTAGGACTTGTTGCAATGTTTGTTGCAATGAAACAACTCTGGGAAAACCGGGACTTCACAGAACCTGCCTGTCAGATGAAGATATGAGTACTGTTCCTGCTGTCAAGGAGTTCTGCACTAAAAACATCAAGCTACAGGCAATCTACAGGCCCTGAACAAAATTTGTGTAATTTTAAATGACAAATGATCTGAGTTATCCACCCTCCCATATCTTCCATAGCTCTCACACGAGATGTACGCCCCTTACTTTGTAGGCAGGTGGTACTGAAATCCCTTTTCTGCTATGTCTTGGAGAAACTTCTATTATAAGGAAGAGACAGACTTCCCGTTCTAACAAGTCTCCTCTGTAGAGGCAACTAATGGACTTTAACAGAAAGGCTTTGTGTCCATTAACCACACATCTGTGAGTGAAATATGCAACTACTATAGGTTCCCCAGGAAGATTTATCACCAAATTCAGTCCTGCAAATCTATCTGCTCTCTGGAAACAGACACTGAAACCGTCTCGCTCATAGGAACTCATTCACATCAGCTGCAAAATCTGTTCCTCAGAGTGTTTGGAGTGTTGCATATATTCATTCTCTCTCCACTGATAACTGAATAGTGAAGGAGAGACAGGCAGCACTCTTATGCAGTGCCCTAGGGACCAAGGAATCCCAAGCAAGAGCCTGTCAGGAGCCATCACGCACATCACCCCAGCTGAGATTTTCAGCCCAAAGGGCTGCTTCGCAGCTGGGTCACTGACAGCAGCGGCTTCACACCTATCACATGGCTCACTGCAGTCTCACACTGAGCATGATAATTTTGTAGCTTTCTCTCCAGAGCAAAAGAATTGCAGAAGGCCTGAGAGCATTTGAGGAACGCAGGAAACACAATCTCATGAGCTATTGCAAAAATAGTATGAGAGAGCTTATCAACATTTGCTGTAAGAACCTGAAAGAATTTTTACCTGCCAGATGCTGAGTTTCTCAAAACCGAAAAACACAGAATGAGGGGGAGGAAAAAAAAAAAAAAAAACACACACACAAAAAACACCTTCCCCACCAACAAACAAACACACACCCGCCCCAAACAGTCTTGCCAACAAGTTCTGATGACGACACCCTGCTAGACTCCATCTCTCCAAAAGGGAATCCAGTACAACCTGTCTAAGTCCTAAGGACCTTCTCACTACTATTTTTGCTGTTTATACTACAACTGTACAAAGCGTGGAGACAATGTTGTACAGTGCTGCATGCTGTAAAATACATGCAGTACAATATAATTTCCGTCTTGAAGAGCTTACACTGTCCTTGCAAGCAAGATAGAACAAGTTACTGTGAAAAGGGGAAAGATACAGTGCAGATGACAGCAAGATGACAACGATAAGGCCTACGCACACAGGCTGAAAAAAAAACAAAACATATGGCTCTAAGTTAGCTCTAAGAATCTCTCCTGTTTATAAGCAGATAATTCAGCTTACTTCCAGTTGTCATTCAGTGCTGCCTTCAGTGAGTGGCTTATTTCTCACGGGCATCCCATCTGTCCCATTCCTGGCCCTTCCCCTCTGCTTCTTCCATTCCCCCAAGGGTACTGAGGCCATTTTAAACAGGAGGACATTGTTTCCTCTACAGTTTTATTTAGATAAAGAAATTTAGACGTACAGGACTGAACAAGTGAAAAGTTTTTTTCCTTTTTCTGATATCGAAGCTGGTGTCACTGCTATTGCCAGAGGAAGCCAAAAGAGCAGTGTCACAGCTGTCCCTAAGGAATGAGTTCACCAAATTGTTCTAGCTAATCCAAGGAGCAGGAGAAAATGAGGTACCTTCAATACTATAATATTTCTCACCATCTTGCTATCCAATGGTCTCAAGCTATATAGCAGTCGCAGTCCTGTTGAACTAGGTAAATGTCCCTTAGTGTAAAAGTGCCGTGGGATTTTGAAATAGAAGTCCATGCCAACCACACAACTGACCTAAATGCAGCATCCAGCCCCCACTCACAGCAAACACACACAACTTCTCAGATAGATATTACCAAAGCAGTCATCAGAGAGCACATGAATGGGCACAAGATCCAGCAGGGACGCTTCAAGTTAAACCCAGCTGAAACATCCTTTTACATAAAAAGGGAATCTTGTTTGGAATCATCAAGTTTGCAGAGCCCAATAGAGGCAATGAGGCATCTGCAAAACAACAGCAAGATGCCTTTCTCAGTCATGCTCCAGCTGGCAGGTAGACCCAAAGACATTGCACCATAAACAAAGAAAAACAATAAGCGTTCTGGGAAAACAGAAATAAATCCCTTCCAAAAAGTCTTGAACAGAGTAGGTCATCTACCTGCAAACTGGAAGAGAAAACCTTCAAGCACACCGTTAGCACAGAAGAAAAACAATAAAGTACTAATAGGAAGCCTCTTGGTGAAGAAAAGTTTGTGCTGCTTCTTCTAGCTGAAAGGAAATAAACACACAGCTTCCCCTTAAGACCCCAGAAAACTTGAAGCAGGACACGATGCACATTCCCTCTGAGTGATCAAATCTATTAGCACGGGGGCCCTGCTTTCCTTCAGTACAAGAACAATCAAGGAAACAAGATGATAAATAACATCTAGGAGGAACATATCCCTTTAAGATATGTTGGCACAGAAGATTGGCTGGAAGAAGTAAAGCAGCATTAATCCGTAATTACAGAGGGTTTTCAGGAGTCTGTATTTCATGGAGATTCAAAAGCAGAGTAGAGACTTCTCGGGTTTGTAACGAGCAAATACCAGTAGCATTTCAGCAGATCTATAAAATTCAGACTAGTCCTGAGAGAGGAATAACTTTACTCTTTTAGCTAGAAGATGTGGATTAATTCACAGAAGAGTGATTGAGCCCTGTTCCTCTAGGAGTCGGGAGCGAGTCAGGTGAGAGAAGCCTCAAGGAACTCCCAAGATTGAAAGCAGATGTCCACATAATTGGGACAAATGAACAACTGAATAAAGTGGGTGAAAAAAAATATCCTTAAAGACTAAAAATATTCTGGAAGGGGAGCTGTAGAGATGAGGGTCAGCCCTCTGCAATCAGCAATCAGTGCTAGGCAGTGAACAGCAGTGGAATACATAACCAGCCTCATTTCCTGAGCTAAGAACAACTCCTTGCCTGCAAAACACTTACAGCTTGATCCATACAGAGCTAGATGACCACCTAGTTTGCAACTCCTGAAATTTCACTCAAATAAGTGAAACCCCAAAACTGAGTATTTTCTTAATAATTATCCATAGAATAGCTGTTGTAACTGGTACAAAGACTCGAAGTGACTCACGGTAATGTGTGATGGAAAGGCCACGGGTGCTCTTCAGTGGTGAATCCATTTAGAAGGGTCCACGGAACACCACTGTTAACGGTGTGCTCTCTGAAAGGACTTTGGAGAATATCTAACACACTAACTTCACATCCTTGACACACTAATTTTATCATTTCTGCAAAGTTACAGCATTGTATGACTTTATCCTACACACACTTTAAAAAAATTACTTGCTTGGGCCTACCTGCTAGCTTTCTAAATGTTGGGCTTAGCCTGTAATACTAAGCGAACACTGTGCTTTCCTTACTAATGTGAAGAATTGGACACCTAATAACAAGCTCCTTTATCTTAAATCCTTACAGCGCACTTCAAAATACAGACATGCCAATCCTCTCCCGTAGAATAACCTGGAACAAGCAAAACACTAGAACAGTACAAACAAACCGTAGGAATCTCATGAGTTATCTTAGAGTTCTAAGGTAGTAAGATTAAAAAATAAAAATCAAGATCGGGCTGAGCAGAGCAATACAAGCCAGTGGATCTGAAAGTATAGCCTGAGCAAATGCTGACAGTCGGTTGGGTGAGTAGAATTCTGCAGGGCAGCGAGGGCACACCACTTAGCCCTGGGAAACTTCCTATTCTGTCTACATCCATAGTTCTGATTATTTTTTCCCCACATAAGAAAGATTCACACATTCCACATGCTAAGAGTTTTACAGCTCTCCAGATCACAAAGGCTGTTTGTGCTTTGGTACAGGGACACAATGTCATCTGTTAAACTCCAGCTACACCACATAAAAAAGACAAAAAAAAAAGTGACAAGTTCTAAATTACTCACAGAAAAAAGAAAAAAAAAAACATGATGTCTTTTCCGGTCTTTCAGAAAATCAGAAGCTCCATGGAAAACTCAGTGTGAACACAAAGCCATTGTAGAAAGTCGTATCTTTGAAAATAAACAGGAAAAACATGAGCTCCGGCACTTAAGTCAATCAGAGGGTTGTGCTCCATGCTGACAGTTCTGTTTGTTTGTTACAATGGTCTGGAATTACTATTTATGCTTTCAGAGGTGGAAGAGGGATAGGAAGTGAAAAGGTGGTGGTTATCAGGTCATGATGAAGAAATACAGTAGAGAAGCAACATCAGCAGTTTTTAAAGAGTGCGGTAGACCTCTTTGACCACCATTTAATTTTTGAAGTATATATGTGCAGAAGTCTGGAAAAGGCCCTGAGGTGTCAGCTTGAATGCAGGTGCAAACCAAACCTGATCTGGATAGATGCCTGAATGTCAATTTCAGCTAGGTATTTCAGAGCCACCTTGCTTTCAGTCTTGGTAAACAAATCCTGCTGAGGGTGGAGGTCATTATAGTGGTGCTCTTTATCTTCAAGCTTGTTTTCTATTTGTTCAGCTGATTAATCTTGGTATTACTTTCTGTGGAAAGTCACCTGTATCAGATGGAGCATCATCATTCCCAATCACATCGTGTGCGCAGATTGTAACTTCATTTGTCCCCAATACCTGCTCTCAGTGATTAACTCTCCACAACTCTCACGTATCAATGATTGCTACCACTGCAACTTGCTCAGAACATGGAAGTGCACAACAGGGAAAGGTTAATAGTAAAACATAACCGCCTTGTTCAGCTGTTTGATTCTTCTTGATTGTTCTGTGTAAATGCCTTAATTCTGGAAGTGTTGTGTGGGACTTCCAGATTTTGTAACAGGGACAATTCACTCCAAGTGAAAGCTGGAAGTACTTTGTTGAGAACAAAAGCGATAAGGTACTACCAAAAAAACATTTTCTTGTTACAATGCCACCTACCTAAAAGACTTGTTCTATTAACAGAAAAATGAGATAGCCCGTATCTTACCTCCTCTGCCAAGCATGGACAAAAACACACTGGTCTTGAGCAGTTTCTTACCCTGTCTCCAAAACAACTTGCTTTAAAAATTTCCACTCAGACTTGCTGCATAGTTTATTTTAATTACTATTTTACCAGTGAGAGTCTCTGATATCTCTAAGTTTAAAATATGCATGGGGCAGGAAAATATAATGTAAGTTGTCCAGAACGGAAATAGCAAGTTAGATCTCATTTGGAGTTCAAATGGATGCTTCAGTGAAGAAAAAACCTCTGGTCAGCTCAGAAAAAATGTTGCTCCTGTGCTTTGAAATTCTATTCCACAGACATAATACAGAGAGTTTTGTGAAATGCTCTGCACGTTGACTTGTCTCAGCAAAAGTTAACAGGAAAGGAAGCAAGCAAACAGATTTTCAAATGGCCAAAGGACAGACTGAAACATACCAACTGCAAGCACGCCCATTACCAGGAGATTTTTTAATGAAGCTGCCTGGAAGACCTTGAAATATTGTGTAAGACAATAAGTTCGCAAAACATACAGTGATCAGCTGAGTCAACATCAACAATGTTGAAGACCAGCACACAGTTTCCCTCCCCCCTAAATCCTTCCAAATTAGTAGGAAGAGATTATCTGTGCTAATTATTATGTTCCTTTTAAAGGACTTACACAGATTATAAGGGAGCAAGAGACATTCTATTAAAGCATTCAGCACAATAACAATCACACAAGGAGACAAAACAGTTCAAATTCACGCTCAGAAAAAGAAAGAGTAAGTGCTGCTGAAACCAGAAGCACTCCCTGCTTTTGGTACTGGCCAACAGCCCCGATTAAGCCAAGCACAATGTTTTTTTTTTTTTTTATATGCTTTTAAAAACACTCTTCCCCAAAGTGACTGCTTCACATGGAGGTTTGTAACAGGAGAGGTACCAAACTGTACGAAACCCATGCACGTTTCTGAAACATGTTCAGGCAGCCCTTGGCTAACCTAGTGAAATCCAGCATTCACAACATAATCAGCATGTGTCCAGCTCCATTCTCCATGTACCCTGCCTGTTTCCAAAAGCCCCCCTCAGGCTGCCCGTATTGGCAGTGTCCTCATGTACTTACTATTCAGTGAAGAACCTGGCAATGCCATACTGACTAATATCTTCTCTGTTCTCCAACAGCTGGCTCACTGCATCCTCCATGTACGTGAGGACATGTCTTTGAGCTGCAAATAAAAGACAGTAAGAGAGAGAAATTAGAATACAAGGGGGCCTGCAAAGCCCAGAGCCAGACTAGCCTTGCTCTGTTCCTTACAAAACAAGCCAATAAGCATTTGCTCCCTCAGTTAGAGAGCAGAGCTTTAATTCTCCTAGATATGGATAGCAGAACTCCTGACTTAAATCCTGCTTTCATTCCTGGCTACACAGAGGTAGTCATTAACAATATGGACCCACCCCCCCCCCCCCCCTTTTTTTTTTTTTTTTTTTTTTTTTTTAAGTCCCCTGAGATTTTGCAAGTGAAGGAAGTTGCAGATGGGATGGAGTTGTGAGGATGCCTTGCTGGAGAATGCTTATTCGGAGTTCCTGATCTCTGTTCCGAGTCACAACCATCTTTCCTGTACAGATCATCAATGCTGTATCAATGCGGCTCTTGCAGAGCTTTACGTGTTCGCCACCCGTCCCGGCTTACTGAAGCCAAGTAGCTCTAAGGTTGTTCTGTAAAGTGTTTTTTTTTTTTTTTTTTTTTTTTTTTTTTCCCTAAAGGTGCAAGTAAAAGTACATCTGTTTCCACACAAGCATCAATGAATGTTCTTGGAGTGGCAGGTGGGGAACAGGTCCCAATGCCAAGAGAGATTTATATTGCTCAACAGTCAATCTCAAGTAACTGCCTAAACCAAACATAAGGAGCTTTCAGAAGAGGCAGATCTGCCAGTGCCCAACCACAGAACCCGGCTCACTTATAAGACTTCTGAGGAAAGGTAGTTCGGTACAAGACAAACCATTTTGCTGCTTCTACAGGGGGCAGACTCTGTGCAAGTCAAGCGTTTGCCAGGGAGGAAACAGCGCAGATTTGCCACTGAGAGCCTTTGATGTTTTTGGCTGGAAACCAACTCGGAGCAACAAAGAGCCGAGGCTGGTGTGATGCGCCAGCTAGCAAGCAGAAGACTTTCCAAATCTACAAGTTCAACAATCAGAAGACAAGTCACAACGAACCCAGGAAAATCGTTCCTAACCTGGAAAGCGCACAAGCCCTGTTCCCAAAGCACACGCCTCCATCCTAAACACGTATGCTACTGCACCTTTGCAAGTAGTGTCGTGTCCTAAAAAGAGCAGGAGAAAACCCTTCGGGGCTATAGGAAAGGCAAAGGCTGTTCTTGCTCCTTGCCAATCTGTTCCAGACTTGGCAGCATCATCCCCTCAACCAGCAACTGGCCAACCTCAGACCCACATCAATATTCTTCAAACCATTTTAATTTGTGCTTAATATCCTGGTAAGCATCAAGCTTGTGCCACTCGATACACGGCATGGAAATCCCTTTCATCTTAGTGTGGGGCAGGTGGACTTCAAGAGAGGCCCGGAAGTGATTATTCCCAGTGGATACAGTGATTAAAAGTATGTATGAACATTGATTGCTATCAGGGGATTTCTCTGCCTAGAACACTTTTCAGGACAATGGCAAAATTGGTTAAGCACACCCTGGAAAATACCTTGCAGCTGATAGCAAAATGGTGAGCCAAAGGTTCAAAGATATTATCTGGCACTAAAAGATGCAGGGCGTAGCTTTATTTAATTATTTTAATGCAAAGGAATAAATTTAATTTATGTGAGTGATTAAAGAAAAATAGCTCTGCGCACCTGTGTCCCCTGAGGGAGGAATGAGTTGTGCAGCTCAGTCACAGTCTTAAGATAACAGCAACCGGGTAACTTTATTTCAGCCCATCCTTCCGCCCTCTTCATTATGCAGCCCATCTTACACCCAGAAACTGTCTTCCCAGGCCCCTTGTGAGCTGTCAGCGGTACCAGGTTAAGCCAGGAAACTCTACTAGCAGCCAGCCACTCACATTGGTCCACGAGTTTCTACTCAACTGCAAAACCATTTCCTAAACTTTGTGGGGAAGCATACACACCTTTTGTTGAAGAGCCCCAATCAGTGAAACACATTTTTGTTATCTGGCTTGTTCAGAGTCATTAACCTCTCCCCGAAAAGACTAAGGGAATAAACAGGCATGGTCCTACAGTGCTGCACAACACAATAAGACTGACCTCTATAACAAAGACCTTTGAGTCTGCTCCTGGAGAATAAATTAACTTTCAGCATGGAATTTCAGACATTTCTGTCACATGTAAGCGTACACAAATATGCATGGGTCACTACTGAATACAGTCCCTGGACAAAGGATATTTCTGTTAAGCTTTTTGCTGCATGGTCTCTGGATCCTGGCAAAGAACTTCTCTCCATATTTTCCAGAAGGTAGGTAGGGGAGTGGGGGAGGGAAGAAATTAGCGAGCAGAGAAGCTGAAAGAAAATAGCACTTGCAATCTACTTCAGAAGCCTCTCTCCTTGGCTCTTTGACTACTGTGCTGTTTTCCAGGTAGCACAGCTCACGGTGCCAAACCAAATTCCAGTTCTGGCTTCCTGTTCTCTGGCTGCCTAGTTTAATGGAACGGTACGAGCGGTGTTTTATAGCCCGACCAACTCAATCCTACACACAAAAAAAAGGCATAGAATAAAACTTAATTTGCAGGCAGGTTCTAGCAGGCCAGAGAGGCAAAATAAAATGCCAGGAGTCTGGTTATAGCAGAACTTGAGTGCCATAATTTATACAGATGGTACTTTCCATAACAAACACTGGAACCATACCACAACGTTACCTATTTATGCAAGCACAGAGTTAAAAATCCATGGGGTCCTATGCAAAATAAACATGATGATTCATAGGTTTTAACAACGTTTTAGATTCTTTGAAAATCTGGGGAGATGTCGTAGTGGTATAGCCATTGCTTATACTTTTGAAGTTAACTTTGCAATAAGGCAACAAGTCCAAATCAGAATGTAAAGACCAAATACTCATTCAACAATGCCATTACAGCTTGCTCTCTCTGCTCATTTCCTTCCTGATAGGACCCCCGAATACTGCAGCTTCCACGTGCATTACCTTCATCATTTATTGTTTATGGCTTATTCCAACAAAAGCTCTTCTCCCTGCTCATACAAAACCTTCCTAGGTAATGGATCACGCAACCTGTATTTGCTAAGCTCTTCCCCAAACATGCCCACACCCCACCATCACTCACGTGCTCGAGGTTCAAAGTGAATTTTGGAATTAAGGCACTCTGGCTCAAAACCAAGTTCAGGGTTGAATAGTGGCTGTTCAATTCAAGCACGGCCAGACCAGGTCATACAAGTTTCTTCCAGCTTACAAGAAAAAGGCAAACAAGGATTACATCCACAGTCAATCCACATTCTCTGTGTACTCTGCTACAACAGTTTACACGATCCCAGCTAATTCCCTCTAGCTGTAACAGTACCCAGTCATGCACCCAAAATAGTCCTTTTTTAAGTCTGTGAGTGACCTCTTTCAGAGAACAAACAGTCCTGATAATCTGTAACTTGACTACAAAATATGCTAAGTATAAGCATCAATACTTGAAAAAATCTTAAGGGGAAAGGAAAAATGAATGCAAGTAACAGCAATACATGAAACAGAATATATGCCTTGAAATTCTCAAAGTCAGAAATTCAGGAGGAAGGAAGGAAATACACGTCACCTTCAAGTAATGATATTGCATATATGTATTTTTTAAATTGTACTTATTTTAATTACCAGTAGTGCTCAGGAACCAGGAGGATTAAGACCTTTCGTGCGCTGTAGTACTGTTCACAAGAGTTGCACAACACCTGCTTCAGCACACACTGGCTACACGATGGAGTTAACCATGCCACTTCTGCATACTTCTACCTACTGTTACAGCTTAGATACATTTCCCTAACACTACATTTCTAAGTTTCTTTTTCCAAGAAGTTTGCTTTCTCTTTGAGGCATAGAGAAAACTAATAATACTGAAGATAAATATACCAGCATGCTTACCCAAACTGATACTGCATGTCATGAACAAAGGGAATAGGAGACATGGGGTGGCCAGAGGATGCAATAAAAAGAGCAGCAGAAGCTGCAAAGAGAAAAATAAAGTGTGCCAAACAAGTTGAGGGAAGACTATGATTGGAATAAATCCACACAGGATAGTAAAATACACATCAGGACAGGCCAGCAGGCGTATCCTGTTAAAAGAAGCAGAACAGAGCCCTAGAGCAGAGGTAAGTCTTACCAAATCATCAATCAGCTAGCTACATTAGTGCTCAGCTCTTCAAGAGAGATGCCTTCTAATGGAACACGAACTCTCTACCAGAGCAATTTCTAGAGTATTTTTTCCCTAGCTGGTTCATTCCTAGCATAGCAGAATATTTTGAAAAATCAGGAGTGAGAATTCCTGGATAATAAGACCAATTTTTATTAATTATTTGCCTCCTCCTCGACTAAAGTGCTGAAAATACACTCTTTGATGCAATTAATGTTGTAATTCATTTCAGTTATCAGAAGTTCAAAAGCATTACAAGCTTTAATGCACTTGAAATATTTTCTGCATTTCTAAATCTCTAAGAGTGTACAAAGTATCAGCTAAGTACACTTTCCAAATTTATTCTAAATTGGTGCTTAACTAAGGAGCCTGCTGTATTACTGAATTTTGGAAAGAGACATCTACGATAACACCAAACCAGCTTCACGCAAGGAGCAATAATGATGTGAGAAGGAATTAGCAAGGATACAAATTGCAAGAACAAAATAATAAATTCTGGAAGATTTTCCAGCATTAATGGTCTTTCAGGATGCTATTCTTAATCTCTTCAGATATCCCCAAGGAAAGGACTGAGCAAGAGAAGTATGTAAACAAAACAATCAACCTAAAAGCTAAATCACCGTACAGCTGTGGTTCCTTCCAGCTTGGCAGTAAAATTTCCTATTAACCCTAAAAAACGGGGTTAAAGGACAGAACATGTGACAAAGTGCAAGGAGACCTGGTCGTACCAGAGATAAACACTGCGATGGGAGACATGCAGCACTATTCAGGAAGGCACGCTCAAAGGCACCATGACACATTGTATTTTGTACATTTACAGTTTCAAAACTGCTTTCAACAGTGACAACAAAAAAGAAATGTTTCAGTTTATAGATTAATCCTGACCATAACTGAAACTTTGTTTCAAACAATTAATCAGCATATTAATTGCAAACCATGACATTACCCTCTTTCAGTTTGCACACACATCCTCAGACCACACACAGACCGACTTCACTGCTCAAGTCCCTCCAGCAACCACCTCCTGTAAGACACAGTGCAGCTGCTAGGAATCACCACCTCTTCATTGCAAAACTGTTGAGCTATTTAAAAATAAATAAAAAAAAAAATCTGAGTTTACACAGTGCATTATTAACACTGGAAGGAATCATCATTCCAGCTTGTTCTAAGGACACTAAATAACCCAGGGGCTCCCTACTTATTCATGCTCTCCAGTTCTGGAAATCTCCCTAGCTCAGGGTCAGATTTCCCTTATACCCTTCAAGCTAAGGTGGAAGTCCTGAAGCGCAGCAGCAGGTCTGGGGATGAAATTGCAATCTTTTGGAGAAAGTACTAGATTTTGGAGAAACTACCAGAATCTTAGAAAATTCTAACTTATTTTTACATTCAAACTTTAATGCGTCTGCGAGGAAGTCATTCATACTCCACATTACAGATCTCCTACCCATACAACAGAGCAAGAAAGAAAAAGAAGGAGGAAAAAACAAACAAACAAACAAACAAACAAAAAAAGCATTGCATTGTTTTCACTTTTTAGACTATAAGCTTTCTCAGAGTGCTTCACACAAGCTTGTCAAATACCTCAGCATGGGCTGAGATGTCCGGATACCAATGTAACCTGTACATTGAATATGCTGGTAATGAAATTATTTGTGCTCAGGAAAATTGAGTTGGGAAGTCCACGACTGTTCAGAAGAAGAGTGAGCCCCGGGCGTGTGCAAAGTCTCTGCACAACTGAAGTTCTCTGCTGGAAGCTGCCCTTGGTTTTGTAAAAGCACCAATGCCATGAATGTTCTTTCAACTCATTAAGCTCAAGACCTCTTAAGAGAGAGATGAGGAAACAGGACCATGTTTCTGGCACTCAGTAGCCCCATGCTTTACTAAGAAGGCATTTCCCTAACAGAATATTTATGTTCTTACATGTCTTATGTTGGCAAAAGAAGAAAAGAAACAACATCCTGAAGCTGGCAAGTAAAAAGCGGGAGAATCCAGGGGAAAATAAAAGTTCAGAAATTTGCAATAATCTTCAGCACTTTCTTTATAACAGAGGAGGAGGGGAAACATACAATTTGAAGCTTCAGAAGACAGCTGCATGAGTAGAACAATACACTAAGTGCTCCACTGCCTGCTATAAATAACCAAGCAATCACCAGTTATTAAACCATAATGAGGAAGGCATGGAAAAGTGTCTCAAATAGGCCTCATTTTGCCTACTGTAGTTCTAGTCTCATCCATCAAATGTAAAACACATTTTCATCACTATCCCCAAACACTAAATGTTGTTTACTCAGTGAAAACGCAATTTAAAATATCCTGCTTGTTACAACTTCTTCACTGTAGCCTTTCTGCCAGCTTTGCAGACCACATTTCCTTTCCTATTCTCTCAACTCTAGTCACCTCTGTTCTTTACCTGCTGTCTCGCAGTCACTATGGCATGAGTTTTGTATTTTCCAGGAACTCTGCTGTACCAAAGATTCGCATTTATTCGTCATTTTAAATGAATGCTTGATTTACTTCTCCACATTTCTATTTTAACGCACAACTGTTTTTTCCCCTTAGAATATCTTCAGCTGTGTAGTGCTCTTAGCATCCAAATTGGACACAAAAAAAACTTTTTAAAAAAAATAGTTAAGGGAAAAGTGAAACAGCAAGTAACAAAAGGTTATTTTGGCCGCTCATTTTTATTTATGCCTATTTTCGGTACTGAGAAGGGAGGGAAAAGAAGTTAGGTGAAACTCACTCATTCCAGGCCACGAAAGACAGAGTGCCATCTGATCTGGGAGACTCAAGGAATACTTTATGTGGCAGCCTGGGGCAACACAATTTCAGAATGAAATTACAGAATGTGAAAGTTGTTTATCACAGTTGCTTACCACCCCACATCAGACAACAATGTTAACAAGACTTTGAGGTACACAATAGGACAAATCCAACCAACGGTGATTTCAGAATGCCAAGGCAAAGCCAAAAACTAAAAAGCATCTTATAAAAGCAGTTTTTATCAATTCCCCACTGTGAAGACAAAATTCATTCTGTATTGTGTGTGAGCAGCTTGGTAAGTTACAAAGTCTCGTGAAGACAAAACAATTACTCTTGATGACATTTACAGCCAATGAAAATACCCCTGCGTAGCAGACGCTTTCTCTCTAATAGAGGACAGATTGTAACTTCAACACAAGGACGTGCTATGTGATCAACAGAACAAGCTCTCTTGAGCTACTGTTCCACCTGCATGCTCGCGTGTGTCTTCACCTAACCCAAATGTCACAAGAATTTAGGTTTGACAAAATGAAAAGGGAAGGGTACATCAGCAAGTAGAACAGAGATAAAAGGAGGCTCACTTTAAGTAGGCTAATAAAGCTGCTTGCACCACGTAGTATTACACACCTCTCAGAAGTCTCACTTCTCAGCTTCGGGTGTAAAACAGAAAACTGGTTATTTCTCCTTACTTTTTAACATTTTTTTAGTCTGCCTCCTAGATTGGTTTGACTGATTCAGTCCTTACTGACAAGTTTCACAAGAGTAAGAGTTAAGCACCGATTTCTTTAAAAACAATTAAATGAACCTAAAACCAAGTTGGCTCAAAAAAAAAATAATAAAATAAATAAATAAAAAATTGCAAGTTTCAGCCTAGAGCAACTCTGTGGAAAAAGCGCCTCTATTAATGCGTAGGTTGAAAATGCTGACGTGGTGTGATAGAGTAGTACACAACTGAAGGGTGTATTTACACAGCACGCTGAGATATTGTTCTCAAATACCTGAACCAGCGCCAACATTGAAATCAGTAGTAAGAACTTCACCAAAGTGCATCTCCTGAGAATCATCCTGAGCTGAGAACTAAACCTCTGATTTCTGCTGTGAGTTTCCTTAACGCAGAACAGCATTGTGGTCACGTAGGGGGATGCACAAAGCATCCCAGTAACAGTCTAGTAGCAAAAGTGCGAGATTCTACTCCAAGACGACCTACGTCACTCCTCTGCTTAACCACTTCAGCTCTCTTTCTTGCCATGACTCTGAAAGAACAATCAAATCCCTACTCGTTGGCACCAGTGCTAGGCTAAAGAAACAAAGTTCTTTTAGCCTCCCCCCTTGCAAGACTGGATTTCCATTTACTGGAAGCTAGCGATGTTCTCCTAGCTTTGTCCCTCTGACTTACCAGAGATGGCAAAATCATGGTGGAATATGTACCACAAACCAACAGATGACATTTCTTACCTTTAATTGTATAAGAAAACTCCAGTGAGTTATGTATATCTTAACAGTTGTTACCAAACAGTATCTCGGGCCTAGAAAGTGATGGCTGAAGAATTTCACTCTTAAAATATTGACTTGTATGCATTCCAAGTGCTTACTACTTGCAATTCATCTCCTCTTAAGCAATTAAATTAAGTCACATTGACTTTTTCCACCATAATTATTTTTCTTCATATACTGACACCTAATACCTTTTCTCCTTAGTTTACTGGAACATCGAGTAGTAGTAACACAAACTGCTGGAGTTTTGAGGTTTGGAGTCAGTAAGGGAGCAGCTGCTTTATAAGTTAAAAAATTTCCATTTTACAGGACACAGATCAGCAAGAAACATCACCTTTATTCCAGAAGAAAGGCGAACGCCCAAACCACCACAGGACCTAGCCCAAACCACCTCACAACCTATGAGCAGCACCCCTTCCGATGTTGCAAAACGAGCCTAAAATAGGGATGCTCTCGCAAAGGAGAGGGCAGACAGGACTTCCAGAAGTCCTCACAGAGGACTTCGGGTGGGCTATAGGGGGTCAGTGGCAGCAGCACCTTCCTCCGTGCCACCCCCACAGCCCACGGATGCAGGGAGGAGGCAGCAGCCCACCTTCCCCAGCCCAGCCCAGCCTGCAGGGAGATGGCACCCAGTGGTCCAAGAGAGGTCCCGCAGCCCCCCGGGGCCACCCAGAGCGGTGCAAGAGCCCCGTTCCCCACCCAGAAGCCCCGCAGCTGCCCCCTCACAGCCGAGATGGCGGTCACAGAGCCCTCCTCTCGCCTCAGGGACCCGCCGCCGCCCCGGGCGGGGAAGGCAGGCACCGGGCAGCCCCGCCGCGCCGCCCCGCTCCTCACCCAGGTACTCGGGCCCCGGCAGCGAGGACCGCTCGGGGCTCAGCATCCTCCCGCCGCCGCTCCCTGACGGCTTCCGCCCGTTTCCAAGGCTCCCAACGCTCAGGGCCCGGCGCTGCTCCTCCGCCGGCCCCGGCCGGGAACGAGCCCCGCCGCCGCCACCGTTCCGGGCCCCGCAGCGCTCGGCCGGGGGCGCCTGCCCCGCCTCGGCCCCCGCCCCACCGCGTGCAGCGGGGCCACGGCGGTCACCCTGCACCCGCCCGGCGCTCGGCACGGGCCTGGGGCTGCGGGCGAGGCTGGGAGGCTGGGAGGCACCTCAGGGGAAGGGGCTCTGGGGGGCGACGTGACGGCCCGGCCTGCCCTGAGGAAGGGGCTGGGGGTGACATGGCGGCCTGGCCCTGAGGAAGGGGCTGTGCCGTGGGTGATGGCCTGGGCTGCGGGCGCCTGGGGGTTCCTCAGAGGGAGAAGGGCTGAAGAGCCAAAATGGCATGAGGAGGAACGCGTATAGAGGCATTCTGGTTAAATTCAGGTTGGAAACCAGAAGGTGCCTAAGACCAGGGATCTGCTGGAGGTTCTGGGCTACAGCTGTGGGGGAAAGATCCAAATTTGAAGGTAAATGGAAATAAGTTCATGAAGGACATTGCGTAGCAACCTTTTTTCCAGAGAGTAAGGCCTGAGCAGGGTGACAGTGGAGGCCCCTTACAGTAACATCAGTTTGTCAGTACTTCTCCTTGGTGCCCAAACTGTTTTTTGGCAGCCCTGGTTCTCCAGAGAGGAGGGAACGGGGAGCATCAGGCATTACCCATTGCTCACAGGAAAGCAGAAAGTAACAGAAAGGTTCTGAGCCGCAGGCGCTCTCTACTTGCCTGGGAAGTTCTCCAGGGACAGAGGACAGGCAGAGCTCATCGCAGGGCAGGAAGCAGCTCTGCTGGGTGCTTTTTCCCCAGAAGCTGATAGGGCTAAAATTTCCAAATGCCCTTGCAGTTTCTTGCATCGGCATTAGAAAAATCCCAGCCCAGGATGTAATCCCAGGAGTTCCAAAAGAAGAACTGGGAAGTGTTATGTTTTTAATGACAGATGCGAGAGAACAGAAATTAATTGAACCCCTTACATGTGCCTGCAACCTGCCTTTACTCCGCAAAAGGAAAAAGCTGTCGCTGTTGGAAGCTCAGCTAACTTCTACTCAAAGTACAGCCCCAGTTAAACAGAGCAAATAGGATGTTATAGATAACCTATTTAAATTCCACATTCCCTCTCCCTTCCCCCTCCCCACCAATTGCCTGGACCTTTCTGCTGTCTTTGTCTTGTTCTGTCTTTAAAAGAACATCTTAGATATACATATTTGAAAGCTGAGTAGTGAGAATAATGTAGGAAACAGACTGGGATACCCCAGTATGAAGAGTGAGTGGATAAAAGATAAGACTGTCTTAAAGAGGATCGTTAAACATATAAAATGTCAATATTATTGAGAATTATTAGTGCTACAATTAAGTTAATTTTAAAATTCATGTGTCCAGTTTCGCAGTTTACGCATTTAGTTCTGTGTATTTAAAGGCTATAAATTTAAAGAAGAGAGATTTTGATGCCAGATAAAATCAGATTGTAAAATACCATTGATGCAAGATATTTTTGGAGCCAAGAATTCAGCAGAATTTAGAAAGGAAGTAGACTTTTTACACAGAATGAGAAAATACAGGATTATGTTATTACATATTAAATCTTTCCGGGGAAAATAAGAGCACAAAGACTGGAGGAACATGAACTATTGCACTTTGTGGTGAAGCCAATTAGCTGACTAACAGGATTTTGGAAAATATTTTTCCTAACATGAGGTCTACTCCATAACTGCTCACTTCAGGGTTTCAGGCACTTTGCAGTGAAGTATCTGGTTCTAGGCCAGTGTTGGAGAGGAGACAGAATTTGGTAGACCCCCTGTGATCGTTAGGTTTAAGAACACAGTTCTTGTGCTTTTAAAACTAATGTCGAGATCTGTTCTCACAAGCAGTCCTTTACTATCATCCAGGCAGTTTGACTGGTATTTAAAAGCCAAATCTAGAAGACTTTTCTCTCCTATATTCCCAGTCAGCTGTGCTGGTCGGAGCCTTCCACATTTTGTTTAATCAATTTCTGTAAAACACTATTTCTCCTTGATCAATTTCTGGAGTGCTCATTTACAAGATGCTTTTAATGTCCATTTTTAACAACTACATTGTAATATTTCTGTTTTTTATTTTCTCTGGGATTTTTTTTTCTTGTTACGGTTTGGTCTCTGTGGATTGGACCATGTTATTTCCCTTAAACTAGCTCAGGGAATCCTTTTGGACACCGAACCCATTTGTGGTTGTAATAATGATAAGTTTCAGTAGTAGTGGCGCCTGACTCTTAATGACTCAAAGAAAAATGTATAAAAACAAGACGTCATTTCTGGAGCCATTTATAAACTTCCCTGTTTACTATAATTTCTTTCTGGGCTTGCCAGAGCCAGGATTAGGTGATATAGCTGATCAGCTGCAGCACTCACCTGTTCTCTCATGCTTGTGACCTGAAAAGGGAGAAATGCTGCCAGCCTGGCCATGGATATTGCTTTCCCATGTTCATCTTTGAACCCAAGACTATTGGGTTTTAATAAAAAGTTCTTGTAAATTGAGAAGGCTTTTCTGGATTAGTGGAAAACATCTGCAAGTTTAATAGCTGCTCCAGGAAGAACAGCCCTCTAACAGGAGGTTAATATTCTTTTGGACCCAGCTGGAAGAATGACAATGAAAAACAGTAGTTTTCTCTGTCAGCAGCTCCTCGGTAGATAATCAGGGGTACAGGTCTCGCTTTAGGACAAACAGAGGGAGTAGACTCTCAGGGTTACCATCCACCCTGGCAAACATGGTGATGCTTACATCTTTTCACTAAATGTGCTGAGTTTGTCTACCAGCATTTGGGAATCCAAATCAGTCTTTCAAGATCAGTTGGACTACGTTGATATGTTTGGTGAACACCGTCTTTCAGAGTTAAAGTGACCTTGATTTGATTTAGCTTAATTCACTTCAAAGTCTGGTTTTGGAAGGCTTTCAGAAGTCATACCTTTAGGTAAATAGGGCTAATTTACTAATTTAATAAGAGACCATGTGTTCACAAGTTTGAAAATAGTCAGTGGCATAATTTAAATTATATCATGAAAGAAAATCTCTCTATTAGGTTATGATGCATGGACTGGAAAACTCCTTCCTGTGTCAGTTTTACAAGAGTTTCTCATCAATTTAGCTTAAATCAGATTTCTCTTCTCCATTCCCACATACTTTGCACCCACTGTGTTAATTGCGTCATGATCACTCTTCTAAATGATACTATAAAAGTTTTTCTGTTTCTATTTATTACTTATTTATTTCATTAGCCAGAGTTCTATGAGACAGCTCCTCATTCAGAGAGATTATTATATAGAATAACAAACAGGACTAGATATCGAGCAACAAATTCCAGAGGAAATGCCTTGTTTTAAACAGACTGAGTCATTTCGTCTGGCTTCTATTAATTTTTCTTGGAATGAAATATTTTATTTGCTTAGAATTTTAACAATTGTTGCTAAAGTATTTACAATAAAGCATAGTGGTATTGGAGGCAAAAATGTAACTTTTTATTTTTTATTCATTTTTTAATTCAGGAAGCAGTTGGAAACTGTTGCTTTAAAGGTTATAACTACAACATACAAAGAACTAGGTTGTGGGGAGTCTTCAGTCCTGTTCCAGGTCCGACTTCTACTATTCACGTAAGCAAGTTTCACAAGAAACACTAGCAAACTGTCTCTAAGCTTTCTTGTTTATCATTTGAGTGTCCAAAGCACTGTCCTATTTCAGAAGAGTTACCGAGGAGCTGTGCAGGACTTTGGGGGATTTGGTGGTGCTTTGTATTTTTTGAGGTCTCACATATATTTGCCGAATGAGATTTACCTGGTACATGAGAAATAATAAAATTGCTGGTGGGATAGCAAAACACATTTATTTGTAGACACCTGAAAAACAAATCACGGTGAGAGGAGAAAACACTGAATGAAAACAGCTGTCAATTTTTATTGATGATCTATTGTTTTAGGCACCATAGCAGAGAGAAGTTTTGAAGGACGATCTGAAGGAATGGGGAATAAGATCTTCACATACTATTGTTTATGTAAATTATTGGATATCTTGTAAATGAGATTAAGATTCTATTATGCAAGACATTTGAAAAATAATTGGTACTGCAGCTGGATGATTCATTTATGAGTCAGTTGCAAACTCATAAAAAAACCTCCCAATTAATTTCTGATTTAATAATTATATGTATGAATTATGATCAAACTCTCTAAACACATGCACTAAAAATAAGATTATCTTAAACAAAAAGGTCAGCCAAAACCACAATGAAATTATGTGATGAAATCTGTATTTTCATATTGTTGATTCCTCAGGAGACATTTACAGAGAAAGATCCAGTACTCCCAGTGCTTATCCTGCTCTGAGCCTCCTCGTGCTGAATGAACTGTTTATCTAGTTTACAGTCAGCACAGCAATTGGCACAACAATTAATGCTGTCACTTTTCCCTAATAAGGTAGTATTAATACTAATTTACCTCTGCATGTAAAACCTAGGCAATCAGATGGGTTTTAGATTGTTTTTAAGGCCAACAGATGTTAGAGAAATGAGATTCATAGTTTCTCACTCCTTACATCTGCCACAAAATGAAGTCTAGCAACAATACTGTTTTTCACCTAGTGACACGATATGATGACAGCAGCAGCTCTCTTAAATTGCCAGCATTTGTACCATTAAAAGGGCTTAAGTTTGATACATGTAATTATACCTGGAATTCTTAAGTTGAGTATATACTTAACTGGTAAGGTGTAATAAGCATGCAGGAGACTACGCTGTGAACATAATTGATTTTTTCTTTACTATTAGTTTACTTGCTAACCTTAGGTTGGATCACTGAAATTTTGTCTTGTTCCTTGAACTGGTGGACAGAAAGAAAGAAAGTAGAGATCTGATGTAATTTTGAGGTCTCTCTATGTTGATAAATTTTACATTCACCTCTCTATGTTGCTAAACTTTATGTTCACCTGAGGATTTATGTTTAATCAAGTTGTGAGATCCTTATATTTTAAACGTAAGTTCTTGGAGAAAAAAATGTGAAACATTCTTCTACTTGTTGGTCATGAGAGTAGTTTTAAATTCTGGATGATCTGCTTATGAGAAGAGGGAATATTATTATGACAGGTTCTGTGACTTATGGAGGCTACATCTTCATTTTAAAATCAAGGGTAGCTGTACATGGTAGATTCCTGTCATGTATTAGATGCGTTGTCCAATTTTTAGTTGTTTTTGAGCTCGGTGTTAGTAAGCAAATTTGGCTTTTTTTTTTTTTTTTTTTTTTTTTTTTCTAACAGTAAACTGTTGAAAGACTCTCCTTCAGTTTTTGTTCCCGTTATCTCTTCAGGAAGGAAAGGACAACATCTTTAAAAATACTTAAGTACCAAGCAAGTGACCCTTCTCTGCTGGAATGCTGCCCCACTAATGATGCAGAGAAGAAAAACAGCCTCTTCTGGCAGAGTTTTCAGGATCGCTCATGCCAAACAAAAAGAAAAAAGTCTAAAATGCCTGGTACAAATAAATATCAGTATGAAATTCTGGCATGGAAAATATTTCTGACAGCCAAGGCTTAGCTCATCCTGGGGGGTAACTCAAGAAGGCCTGCAATTTTCATTCTTCATTTCTGCTCATTGAATGCTCCTTGCAAACTTAGCATCCAGACCGTATCGTCTATTGGACCAGGTGTCCGTGTGATAAGTAAATGGAGCTCTGTGTGTGTGTGTTTACATGCACACAAGAGAAGGGACAGGTCTGTGTGGAAATGAGCTGCTGCTTCTTAGGCTGAAGTGAAGCAGTAACTCTGACAGCTGGACCGGCCAGCTCTTATGGGAAAGGGACATAAATTCCTATCTGCAGCACAGAGACTTAGCACACTCAAAATAGTCTGGAAGTAAGACAGAAGTCTTACAACATCTACAGGGAAGATCAAATGATGGAAACAAGGAAAAAATAGCAGAAGGAAGTGGAAATCATAGATTCATTGAAGTTGTGAAACCCTTGCAAAAGAATCCTTAGTTCGACTTTCTAGGTACATGAAAGAGAGCCCAAGTATTTATTAGGGCTATTGTGAGAGAGCACTGCAGAACATTGCAGCTATGCAAGAGCTGAAATCAGTGTGCTTTTTAGTGAAAGCACACACTGATATGCCAGTCATTCACGCAGTAACATAAGATGACAAAGTGAAGAATGTTCTTTCCTTTCTGTTACATAATACTTGAGGTGTTTTCAGGAGTAACAGCTTTGTGGAGTCACCAAAAGAGAAGATAGAGACCAGAAGATTATATAGTGGTTGGAGAATTTAGGAAGAGATATTGAGAAGCAATAGATGGGAGATAGAAAAGGTGGCATGCAAATCACTTGCTGAGGGAGAAGATAAGCCAGAGGAGACTGAAGCAGCAAATTAAGATACTAAGTTTTATCTGAGGAATTTATTTAAATTTTGCTTTTGATTTGCTGACTTCATTGTGCTTGTTTCTAAAGCAGAGAAATAGATTGACCATTCTCCATTTGAAATTGATAACAACATGTAAGATAGTCAGAAACTCTCCTTAAGCCTCCAATTCTTTATACATTAAACTTTATGCAGTGAAAGCAGTTGTTCCTTGAGCACTCCTGAAGTTTAGGTATTCATCAGAGTTTCCCTCAAACTGGAAAGTGCTGGAGTACATTTCTGGTATTTACTAAACATAGTCAGTATGGTCTAAGTTAGTGAAAGAGAAACCTGCAGTCTCTGTGACAAAGTTTTCACTGTGCATCAGAAGCATAGATTTGTGTATGTTAAAGTCCTTGATAAAGTTTCCATCAACTCTGCTGACCTAGATTAAAGCATAAATGGAAATGCAATACACAACCCACCATTACCTAGAATTCTCAGAATATTAATCTTAGTTGAATAGTATTAAAAATATAATGTTTAAGTATTCTAAAATCCTAAAATTGCAATGACATAGATGTAAGTATACATGGCTGGGAGGGAGGTTGGACGTGTGTATATGTGTGGGCAGCTGATCTCAGACGTGGAGGGTGTGTACAACTCTTGAGATCTTGCTCGCACCTGTGTCTTTATTCAGGTCTCACTTGGTACTGGTAAGAAGCAATTAATTTGTTCCCTCATTCGCATTTATCAAGAGCTAATATGAGAGAAGGAGAGGTGTTAAGAGGCGTCTCTGATTCAGCCACCTGATAGGAGAGCAGATGGTTGACATGTAGTATCTCTTATCAGAAAGGCTCAAGGGTTATATCTTGTGCATGCTGGCAGTACTTGCCTAACTCATCATGCCAGTAAAGTATTAGAACTGAATCATCTTCAAGAAAGAAAACACTGTTTATCTGTCTGTCTACATTTTTACATGTCACTCATCTCCATAGTGGCTGGGTTTCTGCAAACAAGAAAGGTTTGTGAGCTGAGGGAAAGATCTGTTTGTGTCTTTCACATCTATTCCCATGGCTCCTTGTTTCTCTTGTGGGCCCAGTTCAGGTACTCTTTGTTTTTCGGAGGAAGGAAAACTCAGCCCATCAAAGCTATTCCTTGTACTGAGATGTAAGGTCACCTTTCTTTCTGATTGTGTGACTGAGTTCCACCATAAACTTTTATTATTATTTGAACTTGGAAACTATTGATTACAAACCACATTAAGAGCCTGAAATTAAAGAAAGGTACAGGTCTTTGGTTCTTTGGAAAATGCTTCTCTATGAATTCAAGAATTAATTTAGGAGCCACAACTTGCTGCTTATCCATTTGAATGTGTTTGGAGAATAAAGGTGGTTAGGCTTCTGCCTTCAGACTGAATTCTTCTGCTGCTAGCTTTTAAAAGAACATTTTCATTTTATGCTCTTCCTTTTTCTCTCCTTTTTTTTTTTTTTTTTTTTTTCTTCTGTGCCAGAGTCAACGTATTAAAACTGTGCTCTTCCTAAGGCTAGGCCACAGGCTACCTTTGCAATGCAGACATTGTGCAAGGCCTGGGTAATTGCCATTTCACTGCAGGGAGGAGTCCAATCAGGAATAGAAGAGGGTGTATTTGCATTATTTTTACATGGAGGATGTAAAGGAACTGGCAAAAGAAAGAGCAGAACCAGCTTGCAGGACACCCAGGAAGAGCTACTATCTCAAAACATGAAGAAAGTTTTTTTCTTTTTCTTTCTCTTTTTTCTTTTTTCTTTTTTATTTTCTTCTCCTGAGTTTGAGAGTCAGTTTACCTACTTGGGGCTTTTTACACCCCTCCATCAACTGTCAATAGATAAATAAATAAATAAAAGGGTTTTCAGATGAATCTGCCCTTGGGTCATTAAATTACGTAGTGACTTTTACAGGATTCTTCATATCTCAGCTTCTGAGCGTAGCCATTTAATGTAATGTTTAGTTTTGCTGTTTTGCACCATAAAGTAGAGTTAATAGTTGTCTGTTAGATGGTCACAAATTTCCCCCAAATAAACTGGAATTTGACTGCTTAGAAGGCAGCAAATAAACAAAAGGCTGAGACCATGAAGTAGCACATAAGCTCTGACTTGTTAACCTGAATTTTGCTTTGTTGCAAATGAAAACAACTGTGGTAACGCTGCAGAAGACAACCTATGGATTACTGTTGTCTTCAGAGGAAGTGGCTTCAACTTGAGAAACAGCATAAAGGACAGTACTGACAGGACTTGAATGTTTATGACATCTAAAAGGACATCTGGGTTCAAAGTAGTGGTGCCACTGCTAGAGAAATTCAGGAAAGGCAACAAGGGAAAAAGTGATAGCACAGCATAAAATATAAATCAATGCTAACATTTCATTTAATGTATTTAACACAGACCATCATTTACAAACTAGGTCACCAGCTGTGAAAGCTGCAGGCCCCTCAGCTCTTTGGAAAATCAAACTGTTTCTTTATATGTACAACAGTGAATTCTGAGGCCCAACTGTATATCTGCATCTTCCTCCATATGGGTAAAATCTTCATTTTTATCTTACTTGGCATTCCAAGCTACAACCTCTTTGGTTCACAAGTGACACTGAAGAGGGAACTGGTATGAGTGATGTAGCAGTAGAATAATGATAGAAATTAAAAGGGCCATTGGAGATCCCAGTCTGATGGCACTGAACTTGTCATTTTGTCTTGAATGTGGAGCTTGGTAGGGAACAACTTGTTATTTTCCTAGATTTTCTGTTTAGTTAAGGAAGCCTACTTGTACAGCAGAATTTTATCAACCAAAATACAGACTTTGTATTGATCATCCCAGTTAGAATTTTCTGAGTTATGTCCATTATGGAACTGGAGGTTTGGAAGTGATCCCAAAAGACCACCTAGTCCAACCTGGACCACATCAAGATTAATTATATCAAGGCCACCACTAGCAAGTTTATCAAATTTTGTTCTTAAAAAATTCCAATGGAATTGATTCCACAGTGCCGCTAGACAGTCAGCTGCAGTGTTAAAAAAATGCTTAGTTAGAATGCTGATTAGCAAAATCTTTTAAGTATTTCTTGTCACAAGTCAAGTTGACACTTTCATGCCTTTCTACTGGGGCCATAGAGAATAGCTGATCACCATCTCTGTAGCAAGCCTTTATGTATCAGAAAACTGCATCTACCTGGAGCTTTTATTTTCTTGACTAGGCTAATCTAATTCCTTCAGCTTTTTCTGGTAGGGTTTGTTTTATAAACTTCTTGTTCTTGTTGTTATTTTCTTGTTTCTCTTCAGCTGTGTTTGTATTAGTAAGGTGTTCAGCTAAGATGAGACACAGTATGCCACTTCGGGTTTCAGTACCACGTGAAGCTTAGAAATCAAAGAGATTGTCTTCCTTGTGACACACCTTTTAATGCATTGCAGAATGAAATGTGTTTTTTGGCAGTGGCACCGCACTGTTGATTTATACTGTTTGGTATACGTGTAACCCTAAGATGTGTTTTTGCTGTATTTCTGCCTTGTCAGGAATTCACAACGTTTACTGATGTCTGTTTCTGAAGAATAATATTTTACATTTCTCGTTACTGTTTTTTTCCTTGTTGATTTTTGAGCAATCTGTCCAATTTGTCAATAGCATTTGGGGTATCTGATCTCACCCTTCCTAGTGTTTGTGTACCCTGCTGTTGTTTTCAGATTGTCAGGGTTTGTTTAGTACAGATATTCAAGCATAAATATTGTGTTACATAAACTGTCTCTGAACATACAAAGCAAAAAAGAGATAGGACAGACTCTGAGAGGTACCAACTCTGACGTGCCTTTGCATTTTGATAAATAACCACTGATGGCCACTGTGGCTTTCTTTTATCAGATGCCTACTCACCTTCCGCTGGTTGTATTTAAAATATGATTCTGTGAAAATGTCCTGTGAAACAGTGTCAAAAGTCATACAAGATTTACTGTGTCTTCTGTTTACCCAGTGAGCTTAACATTACTTACAAAAGGGAGGCTAGCATTCTGCCCCTATTCAACTAATTCATACAATCTTAAATATTTGAAACATGATTGCTGCAAACCTTTGTGAACACATGAATCAAACTATTTGGTCTGTCGTTCTCTCCTAGAAACCTGAGGTGTGGAGAAGCATCTTCCCAAGGAAGGGCCATTTGTATGCTTTAAAAGTACTTTGACAGGTAAGAACAAAACTGACCATCTCTTTTTTTTTTTTTTTTTTTTTTTTTTTTTTACTTATTTTTAAGACCTTTATGGTTTAAAAATAGCTAAAGTGCATTTTCTCTTGTAATCCTACCTGGCTCTGGATCCTTTCCTTTTTCCTTTTCCAATGACATCATGTCCTTGGTTTTTCTGACAAAGTTGCTACTTAAAATCTCTCTGCAAATGATGCTAAATTTTAATATTATTTCACTGTAGTTATTTTCTCTCATTGGATTGATTTATTTCTGTAATGCATCTATTATTTGGGGGAAAATGTGTCATGGAATGGTCGTTATGATGATAATTTCCCTGTTCCCTTTATAATGCCTGCTTTATTTGATTAAGCATATTGTCATATCAATTAATCATTAATTATATTTAAATTACTTTTCCCATTTTCATTACAATACTTGTGTTATATGTCACTTATCAATGATCTATAAATTATTACAAGTTACATAATGTTCTTCCCTCACAGCTGTGGGTAAAACCCAATACATATCTTGTGCATGCGTTGAAATGCCTTCTGGTATCTATGTAGTCTTTCTTCAAGTTATTTGGTTTGAGAGAGGCAAGTTCTAAGCATATGGTTCAATTTTAACAGCATTATTTTACAGCCTTTCTATTGTTTTTTCACCAAAAATATCTGTTTTGCACTACATCAATCCACTTCACAATTATTCCCCAAAGGTCCCACATGGAATCAGGGCTATATTCAATCACAGTGTTGTATCATCAGGTAGGTCACTGAGAGGGCTGGAAGAAAAATTTCCATCCTCTCTACTGCAGCAGATCTAGGAAGTTGTTATGAAAAGCAGAATAATACTATATGCTTCTCTATCATTTCACCTTGGGATTTCAATATGATTTGTAAGTCAGAGATATAATTATAGGGAATTTGAGCACGGAGAGGAAAGTGATTTGCCGGAACACAGGCACGAGTTGCAGAGGACTGGTAAACACACTTCAACAAACACAAGTGGTAAAAACGTTTGTTCCCTGGAAGAGAAGGACTGAAGACATAACAAGTGAATTTATTTGTGTTTATGACAACATTTTTTCAAGAGGCTTTTGTTTCAAACACAGGAAAACACTCTTCTCGATTGCTGGAAGACTTAAGTATGTAGTTATGAGGAAGTTCTGGGCCCTGTGTTTGTGCGTTATGTGCAGTATTTCAGCATCTGATCTTCTCACAAGCTTCTGTGAGCCTGAAGTTAGCAGGGGTTCTCTGATTTACTGTACCCCAGGATCTAGCCTCAACAGAGAATATATACTTAAATGAATTGTGGCTATGTTGCCCTGTATTTTTAGGGGGTGCAATAATGTGAGGGTTTGGCATGCTAGCCAGCCAGCCACCCCCTTGTCAGAGTGATGTTAACGTTTTCTCGCCTTTAACTTCAGCCCCCTGTTCCTAACTCTTCCACTTCAATTATCTTTGAGCTTATTCTCTTACAATAACTGCTTTTTCTTTTTGTGCCTCAGTCTGTCCCTGTTTCCAAGTCAATGTTAGCATAGTGAGGCTTTTTAATCGCTCCACCTCAATTAGTCCCTCTTGGCTACCTTTTTTGTTGTTACTGGTTGGCAACTTTGCACTTTGTCTACCAAAGGCTCAGGATTCAGAGCCATAGCTGAGGCGCTATTGCAAGCATGCTGCGGATCTATTCCCATCCTGAAGCAGCAATTCAGTGTATAAAACAAATTGACTGTTGTGTGGGTATTTTTTTCCAATCTGGGCCCCATATATTCTAAGTTTATGCTTGGTTTGCTTCTTCTGGTGTTCCTGTTCTTGGGAGTTCTCCTCAGTGAAGCTGTTTCAGATTATTTTTTTTTCTTTAGATTGAGCTCAGTTTGTCAAGAATCCGCCCCTGGTTTAATTTTCTGTTGACATGTTTAATAATATCCTTTGTTTTCACTATTTTACACTTAATTAATAGAAATGGCAGAATTGTCTCAGTCACATGCTGTGCTGTTTACTTGCTCTTGTGATTCTTTAAAGGAGAGGAATAATTGCAGCTTCCTCTGGATTCATCTGCGTGAAGGCTTTAAATAAGACCATTGCTAACTCCAGCCCTTTGGTGTCAATTTGATGAAATTCCCATCTTCCCCTGTGGTCCAGGGTTTGGGCTAGCTGAATCAGCTTGCCATCCAAATTAATACTTAGAAATAACCAAGAATAATTACATAACAGAACTTTATTGCATTGCCAACCCCGAGTATTGAGATGTCAAGTCATGCCACAGAGGATCATAAAACTTGTTTTAACAATGACATCCAGTGAAAGCCTGTCTGCTTTTAAACGCACTGCAGAAACCAGAAGGCACGTAAGACGATTGTCCAAGTGTTAATTTCTACTCCTACAGGCTTCGACCCTGGGCCTCTTTTTTTTTTTTTTTTTTTTTAATAGGGTAGCAGAGATTCCTACATCATCGGCTGTCTCCAGGCTTTAAAAAATCATAAAATAGGAGAACACTTGATATGAATGGAGGGGAAAATTTCTCCCTCGGAGCCGGGAGCTGGGGAAGGGGATGCTCAGATGCGTTCAGTTTCCAAAGGGGGCTGGGACCGGGCGCAGGGGCTCTGCATTGGCTGCACCGGGCACAAGGCGGGCAGCGAGCTCGGCGCCCGGGGGCAGTTCTCCGCCGCCGGAGGGTGGCCGGAGCCCCGAGGCCGCTTTGGGGAGCCCGCAGAGGGACGAGCCCGAGGGTCCCGCGGCGGTGCCGTCCCCAGGGGGCTGGCGAGGGGCCGGGGTCTCGGCGCGGAGCCGCCTCCGCCGCGCGGAAAGTTTGCGAAGCGGCCGGGCGCTGGGGGGAGCGGGGCGGGGGCCGCCCCGGCGGGGCTCCTCCTCCGGGGCCGGGCCTGGGCCGGGCGGAGCGGGGAGCGAGCCCCCAGCCCCGGAGCCGCCGCGGCTGCCGAGGGAGCGAGCGGCGGCGGGGCGCGGGCTGGGGCTGCAGCGCGCAGGACGAGCCCGGGAGAGGGCTGCGGGGCCGGGGCGCTGCCACCATGA